>NC_088214.1:19747320-20047320 GCF_036934945.1 Oncorhynchus masou masou
AAAGGAGAAAGTGCATCTCTGTTTCTACCTCCCATGTTGTGCAGTGAGCACATAAATGCTCCTCTTTGGGTAGCCATGTCTTTTTATGTCTACCAATTTCTGTTGCCAATTAGTGGTCACTCAGCCTGTTCTTGGTAAGGATCTGCTTCGTATCTCTGACAGAGTAGAGATAATCAGTCAATTCATATTCTCTGTTTAGGGCCAGACAGCAATTTAGTCAGCTTTGGGATTTTATTTCATTTTTACAATGTTGTAAATATGATTCCTTTGATTGGTTCATCATTTTGTTTATTTTAATTATTATTTTGAAGCAGTGCTGGTGCAGCTTAGTTGGTTAGGTCCAACACCAGCTGACTGAGAGGGCTCGTTTCTCGGCTCAGTTTATTGAGTAGCCCCCAAACCTAACTTCGTAAAGAGCTAGTATTAATCTGTCAAATATTTTGGTCCAAATTCTAATTGGGATATTGATTTTGAATAATTTCATTGTTATTGCACACAATGCTCTGCAAGGTTCTTTGAGTGCATTCACTACCATATTAAAGTTTCCCGATGCAGACCAAGGTATGAGTAATTTTTAGTGTGTTCAATTATGGTTTTTGTTTTGTTTAGATTTGTGTTTCTGACATCTGGGGGTTTTCTGGAAAATCATTATTTTCATTTTTTTAATAAATTACTGCCAGTGCCCAATTATGGCAATATTGCTCTAGAATGTTAAGGTTCTGTTGAAGACCTTATTTGGTTGTTGATAGAATAACCAAACCATCAGCATATAGCAGGTATTTTACCTCTGTGCAGAATAGTGTGAGTCCAAACCTTTCCTGTTGAAAAGGTTTGGACTCAAACTGCAGCCTTGTCTCATACCTAAATTCCCCTGTAATTATTGGGGTCTGATTTGTCTCCACTTTTGTGGGTAGGGGAAATGAGTCCCTGGTTCCATACATAAGGAAAGCAGCCAGAAGTTAGTACCATGTTGAACAATTTAAGCACAGCATTTTGCAACTCAATTTGCTGTCACAAGCTTGCTGTCACTCAGGTTACCATGACAATGATCACAACAACCAGGGTCAAAGATGAAGAATGTGGTAAACATTTGGCTGTTTGATAGGGGACAATATAAACGCAGCCTAATCATTTTTTTAGGTATAAATGTGTTGATGTCACTGGACATTTTACAGTGCCTTTGACTTTATTGTCTGTCCTTTATAAATCAAATCAAATCAAATTTTATTTGTCACATACACATGGTTAGCAGATGTTAATGGGAGTGTAGTGAAATGCTTTTGCTTCCAGTTCCGACAATGCAGTAATAACCAACAAGTATTCTAACTAACAATTCCAAAACTAATTTCTTATACACAGTGTAAGGGGATACAGAATATGTACATAAAGATATGTATGGCAAGATACAGTAGATGGTATCGAGTACAGTATATACATATGAGATGAGTATGTAAACAAAGTGGCATAGTTAAAGTGGCTAGTGATACATGTATTACATAAGGATCCAGTAGATGATAGAGTACAGTATATACGTATACATATGAGATGAATAATGTAGGGTATGTAAACATTATATTAGGTAGCATTGTTTAAAGTGGCTATTGATATATTTTACATCCTTTCCCATCAATTCCCATTATTGAAGTGGCTGGAGTTGAGTCAGTGTATTGGCAGCAGCCACTCAATGTTAGCGGTTGCTGTTTAACAGTCTGATGGCCTTGAGATAGAAGCTGTTTTTCAGTCGGTCCCATTTTTGATGCACCTGTACTGACCTCGCCTTCTGGATGATAGCGGGGTGAACAGGCAGTGGCTCGGGGGGGTGTTGTCCTTGATGATCTTTATGGCCTTCCTGTAACATCGGGTGGTGTAGGTGTCCTGGAAGCCAGGTAGTTTGTCCCCGGTGATACGTTGTGCAGACCTCACTACCCTCTGGAGAGCCTCACGATTGTGGGCGGAGCAGTTGCCATACCAGGCGGTGATACAGCCCGCCAGGATGCTCTCGATTGTGCATCTGTAGAAGTTTGTGAGTGCTTTTGGTGACAAGCCGAATTTCTTCAGCCTCCTGAGGTTGAAGAGGCACTGCTGCGCCTTCTTCACAATGCTGTCTGTGTGAGTGGACCAATTAAGTTTGTCTGTGATGTGTATGCCGAGGAACTTAAAACTTACTACCCTCTCCACTACTGTTCCATCGATGTGGATAGGGGGGTGTTCCCTCTGCTGTTTCCTGAAGTCCACAATCATATCCTTAGTTTTGTTGACGTTGAGTGTGAGGTTATTGTCCTGACACCACACTCCGAGGGCCCTCACCTCCTCCCTGTAGGCTGTCTCGTCGTTGTTGGTAATCAAGCCTACCACTGTTGTGTCGTCCGCAAACTTGATGATTGAGTTGGAGGCGTACGTTGCTGCGCAGTCGTGGGTGAACAGGGAGTACAGGAGAGGGCTCAGAATGCACCCTTGTGGGGCCCCAGTGTTGAGGATCAGCGGGGTGGAGATGTTGTTGCCTACCCTCACCACCTGGGGGCGGCCCGTCAGGAAGTCCAGTACCCAGTTGCACAGGGCGGGGTCGAGACCCAGGGTCTCGAGCTTGATGACGAGCTTGGAGGGTACTATGGTGTTAAATGCCGAGCTGTAGTCGATGAACAGCATTCTCACATAGGTATTCCTCTTGTCCAGATGGGTTAGGGCAGTGTGCAGTGTGGTTGAGATTGCGTCGTCTGTGGACCTATTTAGGCGGTAAGCAAATTGGAGTGGGTCTAGGGTGTCAGGTAGGGTGGAGGTGATATGGTCCTTGACTAGTCTCTCAAAGCACTTCATGATGACGGAAGTGAGTGCTACGGGGCGGTAGTCATTTAGCTCAGTTACCTTAGCTTTCTTGGGAACAGGAACAATGGTGGCCCTCTTGAAGCATGTGGGAACAGCAGACTGGTATAGGGATTGATTGAATATGTCCGTATACACACCAGCCAGCTGGTCTGCGCATGCTCTGAGGGCGCGGCTGGGGATGCCGTCTGGGCCTGCAGCCTTGCGAGGGTTAACAAATGTTTTACTCACCTCGGCTGCAGTGAAGGAGAGACCGCATGTTTCCGTGACAGGCAGGCCGTGTCAGTGGCACTGTATTGTCCTCAAAGCGGGCAAAAAAGTTATTTAGTCTGCCTGGGAGCAAGACATCCTGGTCTGTGACTGAGCTGGATTTCATCTTGTAGTCTGTGATTGACTGTAGACCCTGCCACATACCTCTTGTGTCTGAGCCATTGAATTGAGATTCTACTTTGTCTCTATACTGATGCTTAGCTTGTTTGATAGCCTTACGGAGGGAATAGCTGCACTGTTTGTATTCAGTCATATTACCAGTCACCTTGCCCTGATTAAAAGCAGTGGTTCGCGCGTTCAGTTTCACGCGAATGCTGCCATCAATCCACGGTTTCTGGTTAGGGAATGTTTTAATCATTGCTATGGGAACGGGAAACGAGGCGGTCTATCTCTATCTCTAAACGAGTTGAGGAGAGTTTGGTAATTGAAACGCCATTAATATAATGAATCAACGCCTGCTCTTCCTCAAACATAAATACATATTTCTGCCTTGGGTATAGGCTTGGAGCAAAAAGTATTTCATTGTTTGAAAATCTTCACACCAAAGAAAAGCTTTTTGTTGTGAGTCTGGGTACTGGAAATTTAGTTGAATGCACATGATCTCTGTTTTTTTGGGGGCATCACTTGGACATTCTGAAGTTTTTCAAACAGTGCTTTCATGTTACACTGAGAGTCGTGCCTTGGGGAATTTGAAGTGGAGCGTTCATACTGAATGCGCACGTCTGTGTGTTTTGATGACAAGACATTCTCCAGAGACCAATTTGTAGGGTCAATGGACACAAGACAGATTTTATTTTCTTTATCTCTCAGTTTTAGGGATATGTGATTGCATCTTATTTCATCACCAAGTCAGGCCAATACGTATTTTGTGAGGCTATACAGTTTGTCCATTATGCCGATTTCAAAATAACTGGGAACTGGGAAATCTCTGACTTCCGATTTCAGTTTATTCAAGAAAACAGGGGAAAAAATGGTGTGAATGGTCATCCAACTCAGAATTCCAATTCAGAAACTAGGGCATCTTTCTAGAGCTCCGACTTTTCTACCTGAAGATCACTGACGCCATGATTTTTCAGAGTTCCCAGTTGTCTTGAAAGCACCATTACTATATCAGATTTGTCTTCCTCTTTCAAATAAATTCAAAGATAAACATATTGGACATTTGAGGGTGTGGGTTCACAAAATATTGTTCATGACAGGCAGGTTCAAATATCAAAACCAAATATGAGCCAACTATATTAATTTGGGGACAGGTCGAAACACACACGAAACATTCATGGACATTTAGCTAACTTGCTGTTGCTAGCTAATTTGTTCTGGGAGATAAACATTGGGCTCTTATTTTACCTGACATGCATATGGTCCTTTCTTTTGCTGGATCTTTGTTGAACTTTGACCTATTTTGAGTCTAACAAAGTGATGTGTTCTCTGCTACAAGTTGGAAACTTTCTGACCTGAATTCCATTAACCTCATGATTTGACCTCGTTTTTTTCCCGAGTTCCCAGTTGTCTTGAAAGCCCCACTATTTTAGCACCTGGCTAACCAAAAAAGTGTTAACCAAATCAAAATATATTTTATTTTTGAGATTCTTCAAAGTAGCCATGTGTACATTTATTTTACAGCACTATTCAGCATGTAAGCCCATGTGTTAAATACAGTATCTTCCTGCTGTGATAGGCTGTGTTGTCCATGCTGTGAGCCCATTGTTGTTACAACTGTATGAAGAGTAGCATGTTGTCTGTGCATACACTGTCATGTGAAAAAGTAAGTACACCCCCTGGAAAGTGTTATTTTTTTATTTTCTTATAATTTTTTTATATATTTGGACACATGGATATTTGAGCTAAATTCCAACCACATTCATTGATAATGATAGCCCAATTTAAAAAAACACCCCAACATTTTTTTTACTTTGAAAATGTTATGCAATTAAAATGAACAAAAATGCAATTTCCTTATGAAGAAACAGTTAGTACACCCTTACCTTTACCATCACCTAAAATGGCTAAAATTAGAATCAGGTGCACCAAAACAAGTTCAAATTATTAGAAAAGTATTAGAGAGTAACTTGGGGGGTTCAGCCTTCCATAAAGATTCGAAATTGGTCTGGTGTGGTTTTAAACCATATGGCTCTCAAAAAGAAAATGAAGACATGACTGATGTTTGCTGGACAACTCCTGGGTCAAGAACAACGTGCTCTGGACAAATGAATCAAAGGTGGGAGTTGTTTGGCTGCAATGCTAGACTCCATGTTTGGCAAAAATAAAACACTGCCTTTGAACAGAAGAACTTCACACCAACTGTAAAGCATAGAGGCAGTGGCATTGTGGTTTGGGGCTGCTTTGCTACCTCGGTTCCGGGCCAACTTGCCATCCTTGAGTCAACCATGAATTCCATATTGTACCAGAGAATTCTTGAGAAGAATATCAGACCATCTGTCTAAAAACTGAAGCTGAGGCTTCCAGAGTGGCGCGGTGGTCTAAGGCACTGCATTGCAGTTGCTAGCTGTGCTACTAGAGATCCTGGATGGAGTCCAGGCTCTGTTGCAGCTGGCCTCGACCTGGAGACCCATGGGGCAGCGCACAATTGGCCCAGCGTCATCCGGGTTAGGGGTTGGCTGGCAGGGATGTCCTTGTCTCATTGTGCTCTAGCGACTCCTGCGACAGGCCAGGCGCATGCACGCTGACACAGTCGCCAGGTGTACAGTGTTTCCTCCGACACATTGGTGTGGCTGGCTTAAGAGGGCATTGTGTCAAGAAGCAGTGCGGCTTGGTTTCGGAGGACGCATGGCTCTCGACCTTCGCCTCTCCCGAGTCCATACGGGAGTTGCAGCGATGAGACAAGACTGTAACTACCAATTGGATACCACAAAATTGTGGAGAAAAAGGGGTAAAAGTGAAAAATGTAAAAAGCAAAATGAACATGTATCCTACAACAGAACAATGATCCAAAACACACAATTATCCAAAACACACAAGCAAAGCTACAACAGACAGGCTCAAAAGGAAGAAACGCAGGGTTATGGAATGGCCGAGTCAAAGCCCAGATGTCAGTTCTGTGCTGTGGGGGGGCTTCAAGCGGTCCGTGCATGCAAGAAAGCCCTCAAACATGGCACAGTTGAAGCAGTACTGTAAAGAAGAGTGGGAAAAATTCCTCCCAGTCAATGTAAGAGATGGATAGACAGTTACAAAAAACTGCTACATGAAGTTATTTCAACAAAAGGTGGCAACATCAGCTATTGAAGCTACAGTAGGGGTATACTTTTTTTCTGCATTATGAAATTGCATTTCTGTTGATTTCAAAGTATAATCTTTCAGTGTCATTTGTTAAATTAGGTTACCTTGATCTGTCAGTAGTGTTGAAGGGAAGATTTCATATCCATCTGTACAAATCTGTAAAAACGTTTTTTTATTTTTTTTATTTTTTTTATTCCAGGTGGTATGCTTGCTTTTTCACATGACTGTTCATGACTTAGGTATGTTAACCTCAGTAATGGGAGGAGTACCCCTGTGTGCTACACTACACTACACATAACGTGACTGTTTGCTGTGTTAACTGAGTGATAGCATGCTGTTTAGCTATCTTGACTGATCTGTCAGTTATTGATGGTCTGAGAAGTACACAAATTGTATTAATGTATTTCATTGTGCCCACCTGTAGAGTGTGAGTGAATTTGCTGTAGAAAGTTCATTTTCATCCTCATAGTGAAATCTTCAGTCCCTGTCCTCTTTTGTTTAACCAAAGAGAGATTTGGTATTTTGTCAGCAGAACAATAATCTCACTCCACACCAGTTTGTAAACTCCCAAATTCCTTTTGTCGACTTCCACATGGAGGGATTAGCATGTTTATGACACCCCCAGGAGCCTTACACTGTTCACAAAAGAAAAGTAGGTCAAAGAAAGAGGTGTACTTGTATGCACTTCTTACTTTTCAGAAATGGTACCCCGCTGGCTTAAATGCCACTGTTCATGTAAATTGAACCTGACAACAGAGAGAAACAAAAAGCAAACAATGCCCCACCTAACTGATAATGGGGTGGGAGATGTTTATCTTATGGCTCAGCTCAGGTGCCTACATACACTATACATCATTTACATACACACACAGGTCAACGCAGACAGATCCAGCTCAGAGGCCCCGCTCGTGAGCTCCATCAGCAGCAAGTTTAGAATGGAAAATTAATATATTTATGCCGTAAATGTTAGTGCATTGAACCAAATCGCATCGGTTTGTTTCTCTAATCAAACCGAATCGCTTCAAACTAAAAAGTATTGTTCCTGTATCGTATCGGCGCCAATGAATCTAGATATGGATCAAATCGTCTTGAGAGGGAAAGATGCACAGCCCTAATGCTTACAGATGAGTTCCTTGTCCTCTGCAATATAATCTGTCACAATGACAGTGTTGACTCAGAGATCTTACCTTAGCCCCAAGTTCAATTGCAATTCACATTTCCATCTGGGAGAGGTTTTTCTGCTTTCAAAACATGACCCTAGTCCCATCCACAAAGTTACAAACCATCAGAGATCACTGATATATTGAAGGGATGTGCAATGTGCATTTATATTTGTTTCATTTTTTTATTCCATGTTATTTCCTTCACATAAATCTACAGGGGGTCAGCCACCCAGCCAGCCTAGCCTGAGTGATTGTTGGATTGTCCCCCAGCCGCCTCTCTACAGGAGGTAGACTGTACTTAGCACCTCAAATCAACCTCTCTAATTTATCACGATATGTTCATCAATTATAAATCCACTACTGCAAGATGAGAATGAAAATAACCTGATTTATATACCGTAACCGGTAGTCCAAGTCATTTCCATAGATCTTTATGTCGGTGTTACATGTGGATCAACATGCAGTGACTCCAAGTGTTTGGCCTGAGCCTCAGAGGCATGTGTGGAAGTAGAATCCATCTGTCATCTTACAGTTGGAGACAGATGTTAAGCATAGCCGCTCAGCTCTCCTCCAATTAATGATACTGTCCATTTAATGGTGTTAATGTGTATATTAGATGTAAAGTCCCCTGTTTTTACAGGACCTGCATGGCTCTGGTACCGATTCCGACTGACGTTGTATATAAATTAATCTGTGGACACTGAAATGGCTTGCAATAGCCCTGGTTCCTACGGCCACAGTAGTCCTTTTTTCTGAGCCTGTGTGATGTAGGATGTGAAATCTGAAACCACTTGAAGCCACGGACAAGCACGTGCCTGTAATCATTACATCTTTATGCAACAGGAGAGAGTGGTTTCATCACGGTAGCACCGATTTATAGCCATTCATCTAAAATAATTAATAGATTTTAAACAAAAACACTGTTATAGATGGACAACGTTACAGTTTTTCCTAATTGTTAACACACCTTTGCTGAAACTGGTACTCTGGTGCGTAAAAGCACAAAACAGTAAGCCGATTTCCCCAAACCCTACAGACATCTTTCAAAATGAAACACAACAATCAAAATCATGTACTCCCTGCTCAAAATGAAACTGCATACAGACACCCATCAAATGAATCTAACTTAGTGACAACTGACCTATTCAAAACACTACTATAAGAACCTATTTCAGACTAAGATTTTGTTGTTATACTGTATAGCAAGATGGCGCCAGAGAAGAAGGCTGAAGTGTTACGTGTTACTAACCAATTGTGTTTTTTTGTTTGTTTCTTTGCGTTGTTTGTAACTTAAAAAACAAACATATTTTGTACATAATGTTGCTGCTACCGTCTCTTAAGACCGAAAATAACTTCTGGACATCAGAACTGCGATTACTCACCACGAACTGGCAGAATCCTTTTTTCCTTTAACGAGTCTGACGAGCCCGTCGTGTATGACATACTGCTTTCCCGGGAACAGGCCCAGATCCTCGTCATTTGCGTGAAGAGAAGGCAGAGAAAAAAGGGCCAGAGGGTGGGTTGCCTTCTGAGAATTCGTAGGTGATGGAATAAACCCCAACTGCCTTCCATTCTGCTAGCAAACATGCAATCTTTGGAAAATACAAACGAAACATTCAAAACTGTAATATCTTATGCTTCACGGAGTCGTGGCTGAACGGCAACATTATCAACATACAGCTGGCTGGTTATACACTGTATCGGCAGGATAGAACAGCAGCGTCTGGTAAGACAAGGGGCGGCGGACTATGTATTTTGTAAATAACAGCTTGCGCACGATATCTAAGGAAATCTCAAGGTTTTGCTCACCTTGAGTATCTCACTATAAGCTGTAGACCACACTATCCGCCTAGAGAGTTTTCATCTGTATTTTTCCTAGCTGTCTACATACCACCACAGACTGATGCTGTCACTAAGACCGCACTCAATGAGCTGTATTCCGCCATAAGCAAACAGGAAAACGCTCACCCAGAGATGGCTCACACCAACACCTGCATTGCTTCTACACCTGCATTACTTGCTGTTTTGGGTTTTAGGATGGGTTTCTGTACAGTACTTTGAGATATAAGCTGATGTATCAAGGGCTATATTAATATATTTGATTTGATTTGATTATCCCAGAATCCCTAGACCCACTCCAATTTGCATACTGCCCCAACAGATCCACAGATGACGCTATCTCTATTGCACTCCACACTGCCCTTTCCCACCTGGACAAGAGGAACACCTATGTGAGAATGCTATTCATTGACTACAGCTCAGCGTTCAACACCATAGTGCCCTCAAAGCTCATCATTAACCTAAGGACCCTGGGATTAAACACCTCCCTCTGCAACTGGATCCTGGACTTCCTGAAGGGCCGCCCCCACGTGCTATCGACAGGGCTGTAGTGGAGCAGGTTGAGAGCCTCAAGTTCCTTGGTGTCTACATCACCAACAAACTAACATGGTCCAAGCACACCAAGACAGTTGTGAAGAGGGCACGACAAAACCTATTCCCCCTCAGGAGACTGAAAAGATTTGGCATGGGTCCTCAGATCCTCAAAAAGTTCTACAGTTGCACCATCGAGAGCATCCTGACTGGTCGCGTCACTGCCTGGTATGGCAACTGCTTGGCCTCCGACCACAAGACACTACAGAGGGTAGTGCGTACTGCCCAGTACATCACTAGGGCCAAGCTTCCTGTCATCCAGGACCTCTACACCAGGCGTTGTCAGAGGAAGGCCCTAAAAATTGTCAAAGACTCCAGCCACCCTAGTCATAGACTGTTCTCTCTGCTATCGCACAGCAAGCGGTACAGGAGCCATAAGACTCCTGAACATCTAATCAAGTGGCTGCCCAGACTATTTGCATTGCACCCCCCCCCCCCCCGTTCTTACACCGCTGCTACTCTCTGTTGATATTATATATGCATAGCCACTTTAATAACTCTACCTACATGTACATATTACCTCAATTACCCAACTAACCGGTGCCCCCGCACATTGACTCTGTACCAGTACCCCTCTGTATATAGTCTTGCTATTGTTATTTTACTGCTGCTCTTTAATTACTTGTTACTTTTATTTTTTATTCTCATTCATATATATATATATTTAACTGCATTGTTGGTTTGGGGCTCATAAGTAAGCATTTCACTGTAAGATATACAGTTGAAGTCGGAAGTTTACGTACACCTTAGCCAAATACATGTCAACTCAGATTTTCACAATTCCTGACGTTTAATCCTAGTAAAAATTCAAAGGCTTTTAGGTCAGTTAGGATCACCACTTTATTTTAAGAATGTGAAATGTCAGAATAATAGTAGAGAGAATGATTTATTTCAGCTGTTATTTCTTTCATCACATTCCCAGTGGGTCAGAAGTCTACATACACTCAATTAGTATTTGGTAGCGTTGCCTTTACATTTTTTAACTTGGGTCAAACATTTCGGGGAGCCTTCCACAAACTTCCCACAATAAGTTGGGTGAATTTTGGCCCATTCCTCCTGACAGAGCTGGTGTAACTGAGTCAGGTTTGTAGGCCTCCTTGCGTGCACAAATCTTTGATAGGATTGAGGTCATGGCTTTGTGATGGCCTTAAGCCATTTTGCCACAACTTTGGAAGTATGCTTGAGGTCATTGTCCATTTGGAAGACCCATTTGTGACCAAGATTTAAATTCCTGACTGATGTCTTGAGAAGTTGCTTCAATATATCCACATAATTTTCCTCCCTCATGAAGCCATCTATTTTGTGAAGTGCACCAGTCCCTCCTGCAGCGAACCCCCACAACATGATGCTGCCAACCCCATACTTCACGGTTGGGATGGTGTTCCTTTTCTTCCAAACATAATGTGGTCATTATGGCCAAAAAGTTATATTTTCGTTTCATCAGACCAGAGGACATTTCTCCAAAAAGTACGATATTTATTCCTGTGTGCAGTTGCAAACCGTAGTCTGGCTTTTTTTATGGCGGTTTTGGAGCAGTGGTTTCTTCCTTGCTGAGCGGCCTTTCAGGTTATGACGATATATGACTAATTTTACTGTGGATATAGATACTTTTGTACCTGTTTCCTCCAGCATCTTCACAAGGTCCTTTGAAGTTGTTCTGGGATTGATTTGCACTTTTCGCACCAAAGTACGTTCAGCTCTAGGAGACAGAACGCGTCTCCTTCCTGAGTGGTATGATGGCTGCGTGGTCCCATGGTGTTTATACTTGCGTACTACTGTTTGTACAGATGAACTTGGTACTTTCAGGCGTTTGGAAATTGCTCCCAAAGATGAACCAGGTCTACCATTTTCTTTCTGAGGTCTTGGCTGTTTTCTTTTGATTTTCCCATGATGTCAAGCAAAGAGGCACTGTGTTTGAAGGTATGCCTTGAAATACATCCACAGGTACACCTCCAAATCACTCAAATGATGTCAATTTGCCCATCAGAAGCTTCTAAAGCCATGATATCCTTTTCTGGAATATTCCAAGCTGTTTAAAGGCACAGTCAACTTAGTGTATGTAAACTTCTGACCCACTGGAATTGTGATACAGTGAATTATAAGTGAAATAATATGTCAGTAAACAATTGTTGGTAGAATTACTTGTGTCATGAACAAAGTAGATATAAACGACTTGCCAAAACTATAGTTTGTTAACAAGAAATTTGTGGAGTGGTTGAAAAATTAGTTTTAATGACTCCAACCTAAGTATATGTTTACTTCTGACTTCAAATGTACACCTGTTGTATTCTGCGCATGCGACTAATACAATTTCATTTGATTTGATGTATTGTTTGTGTGTACTCAAACAAGAAAGGAACACAAATTCAACATGACACAAATTTCAACATGACTCAATACATGTCAAACAGCATACTGTAAGCACACATACAGTACATATTTTTCATATGCAAAGGAAGAAAAATGTGCCTATTTGTACTACTGTACTGTATGTTAAATAAATAGTATGGAACAGGTAAGTAAACTCTCAAAAAAACAGTAAAATCTAAATCATAAGTCAAGATACAAATACTCCATTGTGAAAACAGAATAAGTCATGTCTGTTGTATTGGTCCGGCCACAGATTTTCATCAACACCACAGGCGATATTCTCCTTTGCCAGACAGTGGGGGAAATATCTTCTGTCATGACGCATCCACCCCTGACAGGACTCTGCTAGAATGTCACCACAGGCCTCCTCTATTGCCTGGAGAAGGGCCATACGTTCATGGGGTTTGCGATCATACACCTTCCACCGCCATGCTAAAAACAACTCCTCAATGGGGTTGAGAAATTGGGATTATGGTGGGAGATAGAGAATTGTAAACCTGGGGTTGTCATGGAACCAGTTGCGGACCTGAGCGGCCCGATGGAAACGCACATTGTCCCAAATTAGAACATACATTTGCTGCACAGGATCACCTGGCCTTCTCTGCTCTGGCTGAAAAAGATTGTTATGTAAAGTGTTCAGGAAATGAAGGAGATGGGCAGTGTTGTATGGTCCAAGGGTAGCATGGCAGTGGAGGACCCCATTGTGGCTCATAGCTGTGCATATGCTGACATTTCACCCGCGCTGGCCAGGTACCTCAATGATTGCGCGTTTACCTATCTTCCTTCCTCTTCTCCTTTTTTGCTAAATTGAATCCAGCCTAATCTATAAATATGAGTTGCTGGGGGATGGGACTTGCATCCAACTCCATGATTCTCTGAAATGACAGTAAATACTGTAATTGCTGTATAGTAAAGTTCACTGGCAACATCAACGAGTCTCTAATGTTTCAAGAGTGTAATACTACTACATTACTTACTTACTTGCACATATTCATATTTATCCTTCACTCTTTGGGAATTCCTTTGAAATAGGACTCTGTAGATTTGCCTCATCCAGAGATGGTGTTTCTTAAGGATGCGGTCTATGGTTGATAAGCTCACTCTGATGTTATGGAAGATGGCAGGGTTTTTAAAAATCTGTTGTTGGATTTCCCGCAATCTTATGCCATTATTTTCAACATCCCTTTGCACAATGGCAGCCTCCTATTTGTCTATAAATAGCCACGTTCTACCACCACGTGGTGGTCGTCTTTCAGTTCTACAAAAACAAAATAGCTTACAGTTCATTTAACACTACAGTAGTACAGTATACAAGATAAACATGTTACAAAGTAGTATAGCTCCCAATTTCATACATAACAGTAATACATTAAACATTTACTTTGTTTCCCCTTACAAGTATGTATTGGAATCTACAGTCTTTACTGTGCTTTATGTTGTACTACTGTCAAGTAGCAAAAGTAGTAGATAGGTACCGTATGTACTGCAGACATAGGACCTATTCTCATTGAGGAATGTCCGGATGATGGATGCTACGGTGAAGAGGTTCAGATTGGGCTGCACTCTCTGCCCAGCCTCTCTCAAGGTCAAACCATGGTTGACTGCAAGGTCCACCACCATCGCCCAAATTTCATCAGAAATTACTCTCCCTGTTCTTCCACCACCTCCACCTCTACCCCGACCCCCACCTCTACCTCTCTCTCTGCCAAGTTTGCTTCCATTGTTCTCCAAACACAGGAGTACTCATCTGTGGCCTTTTTTATTGCAAAGTGAACATTTGCACAATTAGTGTTTGCCCATGTGAAGAGTGAACATGATCAGTTGGTAATTGAGTTTAGCTTGTTGAACAGGGTTGCTTTTCATTTGCACACAAAATATTTTAGTTGTGAAAGTTGTGCCAGAGGTAGAGAATTGTGTATTGTGTTTTGCCAAATGTTTGTTATAGAATTTCAATCTGAGTGTAAAGCAAAACGTGCCAGTACTATGACAGATTTGGTGTATGGTTCTGCTAAATGAGTTACAGGTCTGGGTCATTGTGCCTCATGGGCCAGTTTTAGTTTCTAAACAGTTGGGGAAAACTGTAATATGAGATGAAAGGCGAGTTCGTAACGAGTTCAGAAAGCCAAGCTAAAGCTCTGTGAGTTGTCCACAACGATGTGGGCAGACGTTTTGATCAAGAGAAACCTTAAGAAAATATGCACATTTTCTCTTAACGCTCAACATATTTTACAGTTATAAGAAAGGTGAAATCTTATAGTTCGTCATTTTATAATTTGATTATGCTATATTTAGAATACATATAGCCTACATCATAAAATATTTCATATTTTCATATTTGTACTTGTGCTTGTGTCTACATCTCAACAATCTCTAAGTGACTACATCTCAACAATTTCTAACTATTTTTACCAGAAAGGTAACATTTTAGCCTTTCTTTGAGTATGCAGCATTACTAGTTATTGATAAATAATAACTTTTGTGGATTACGTAGATTATATTTTTTAATTACATGTAGTTACATTTAACTGGTTATGCTGTATATATTAGCATGTCTGTACTGTTTTCCATTGATGCATATGTCATTCCTGCCTTGTTAATGCATGCTTCAGATATTAGCACAACAAGGTTAGGGATGAGTCAGTGTTATTAAATGTTCTGTCTCATTTACAAAGATTTTGAGGTGCCTTAATATTAGGATTTAGCATTTTGACTGGCCAGTATATGAGGTTTATTTCCAGACCACTTTCTCAGGGCCAGAAACTGCTCATTGTACTGTATGTATAGCAATAGTAAAAGCATGAGCACGTTGAGCTCATGGTAGTGTAGTGGTTAGAAAGGTTGCTGTTAAGGGGGTAGGGCTAGCCAGTAGCCTATTTTAGGTTGATATCCATACCACTTGTAAAGCAGTAGTAAAGGCATGGCAGCATTAGGCTCATGGTAGTATGAAGGTTAGAAAGGCTGCAGGCAAGGGGTTTGGGTTTCACCCCTAACGTCTGACTGATTGGGTCAGTGGCAAGGTGACTTGTGGCTGTTGCTGTAGTGGGCTAGGGTTGTGGATCAGGGAGTGCTTTCACTTGATCAGTGCCAGCCTCTGATGGAGTGCTTTCACTTGTTCAGCCCCGTCCATATCTGATCTCTGACCAATCAATGGTCTGAGGAGGAGCAGCCTGCCAGATATGGTGGTGGAAAGGTACTAATACAACAGTATAGAACGGCAGTGTGTGCATCTTCTCAGGAAGCTGTTTGAGGGAACTTTTGTGGTAGATATGGTGCTGTAATTTAATGACAACATTAGCCTTTGAAATAAATAACTCATTCTACTCCACTACTCTGTTTAGAATGCACTGATCCATTTGCAAATTATATGCAACTATCTATCCAAATAAAAGTGCTATATTTCTCCAGAATTTGACAGCTACCCCTTTAAGAATCTCATTCATCATGTCATCACATTGAGTCTGGGTCAGAGGTTGAAGTAGTCAATTCAATTTGGTCACCAAATGCTCTCATTCTGGGGACTTTTCCAAAGAGACAAATGCTGTTTGTGTGTTGCTCAGTGACCTTAGATAAAAAAGACCAATCATATTATATTGTGGCCTGAAAGATACTCTCCTAGTCCTTGTATGAGCCTGGGGTGTTGTAGTGGAATGGTTAGCCAGAATTGTTTAGTTTTTTTGGGGTGATTTTCTTTACATACAGTATGCTGAAATCAGCTTCTACTGTATTTCAGTAGATGTCTACTGTAATGAATCTACAAGAACATATAATGTTGAGAAAAAATACGACATGGGAAAAAAACATTCATATCCAGCCCTAGGTCTAATTTTGTCCTTAGGCTGTTCCTTTTTTAGAAGTCATGAGTCAATGTCAGAGATACTACTGCATTAGAGCAGGGTTTCACAAACTCGGTCCTGGGGCCTCCCCTGGGTGTACGTTTTGGTTTTGGCCCTAGCACTACACAGCTGATTCAAATAATCAAAGCGTGATGAGTTGATTATTTGAATCAGCTGATCTGAAACAGAGATTTGCCATACAGGGTCAGATTTCTCAGGGATAAGATTTAAGGTGGCCTGCCAGACAGGGATTGAAGACAATTTTACATACCATTTTAAAATCATATAAATTGCATTCAGCCGAGCTGTCTAAACACCCTTCGACGTCATTTCCTCTTCCTCTTTTCAATATATTCAAGTGTACAGTATCTATCTGGAAACACTTTAACAATGGACAAAATGTATGATATTAGTAAACATTCCCTCTCGAAAATAATCAATTTACCCATTAGAGCAGGGGTATTCAGCTCTTACTCTGACGAGGTCCAGAGTCTGCTGGTTTTCTGATCTACCTGATAATAAATTGCACCCACCTGGTGTCCCAGGTCTAAATCAGACCCTAATTAGAGGGGAACAATGAAACGACACAGTGGAACTGACTTTGAGGTCCAGAGTTGATTTTGAGGGATTTAGAGCAGCAAAATAAATATGAGTAAATATTTTTTGTAGACATGAAAATCAAAACCTTTTTTTCATTTTTCCCCTGGTAAGTGGATTTTTAAAAGCCTTTCCCTTGATGTTGTGTTTTTTTGTTTTAGAGACTGAATTTCATCCTAGCCATGTTAAAATGGATAGGCTGTCACTCTAAGGCTCGAAAAGGAACATCAAAGAAGCCATTGACATATTTAATTTGTGTCATTGTGTTTTGAAGCACTGCTGTTTTTCCTTAATCTGAGAATACTGTTTGACCCTCTTGACTTCTTGACTTTTAAAATTGAGGCAAACTACGCTCTAGCCTTACCCCGTATCTGATGTCTGTGTAGAAAACACCAACACAGTGACAGATATGCCTCGATTTGTTCTGTCTTAAAAAGACATACCTAACTCTCTTAAGCAGGGAGGTATATCTACTGTACTTTGACATGCCTCAGGTCGTACAATTTAATTTGAAATGTCTGGAAAGCGTGACTGACGTAACTGGCTCAGGTGAGTGACATGCATGGAATACAGAGTCAGTAATACATCCCTTTATAGGAGTTGTTTCATATGCAGAAGCCTGGAAACTCATCTAAATCTAGGAGAACATACAGTATATTAATATATCAAAAACCTAGGAATTATACCTTTTGATTAGATTTGATTGTGTTTTTGATTCCTTTTTTTTAATCACCAGCATTGTGATAAAGTGGGTATGGAATTCTACAACCTGTACAACCAGCTGGATTCTCTTCAACCCTTGGGAAACCTCCTTCAATACTATAAACAATATACTGACACTGAGTGTACAAAACATTAGGAACACCTTCCTAATATTGAGTTTCACCCCTTTTGCCCTCAGAATAGCCTCAATTCGTCAGGGCATCGACTAAAAGGTGTCAAAGGCGTTCCACAGGGATGCAGGTCCATGTTGACTCCAAAGCTTTCCACAGTTGCTGGATGTCCTTTAGGTGGTGGACCATTCTTGATACACACGGGAAACTGTTGAGGGTGAAAAACCCAGCAGCATTGCAGTTCTTTACGCACTCAAACCATTGTACCTGGCACCATACCCCATTCAAAGGCACTTAAATCTTTTGTCTTGCCCATTCACCCTCTGAATGACACACATACACAATCCATGTCTCAATTGCCTCAAGGCTTAATTTTAAATTGGTTTTACCTGTCTCCTCCCCTTCATCTACACTAATTTAAGTGGATTTAACAGGTGACATCAATAAGGAATCTTAGCTTTCACCTGGATTCACCTGGTCAGTCTATGTCATGGAAAGATGTTTTGTACACTCAGTGTATACTGTACACAGAAACGTCAGTTTCTCCTTATCCAAGTCCAAAGTAAGAGTTGAAACTGACTAGAGTGCCATAGTTATGGAAAGAGAAACAAATATATGAATAAAGTGGCTTCATCATGCGTTTTGTACAGATGGTTTGTCAGAAACCTGTACTCCTCTCAACCTGCTCCCCAGACCTAAATTCTTGACTGAAAGAGTGTTCTTCACAAAGAAAGGATGATATGAACACAGAGAGAAATTAAGTATCTGGGAAAATCCTCCTCGTCTTAGAAGTGTAGAACTGGGGGTGTTTGAGCTACCGTACAAGACTTTGCCTGCAGACAGGCACTGTTGAAAGTATCTGAGTATTCCCGGAATGCCACCCAATGACTTTGGATTTACTTTGTCAACTCTGGAGTGTCTGAGTACAGAGGAGGATGAATCTTTAGGGTGTCAGAGGTACAATCCAGTTCTCTTTAATATCCTAAAAATACACTCAAAATGTATTTAGTACATCTCTCATCTGTGAAACAAGGCGTTTGTTGTCCAGTTCAGCACTGCCTCTGGCATTGGATCAATGCACATGTCCAGTTAGTTTTGTTAAACAGGGTCAAATGAACAGACTCAATGTATTTGGTTGGGTAATGTCATTGATTGTTTTGCCTTGTCTCATGGGACTCATGCTGCCTGTTTGTTCCAAATGATTTAACTGAAGGTGTACGCTGCATCCAATTCAACTGTATAGATTCTTCATGGTTAATTATCCATCCAGTGCAAATTAAAAACATTGATAATGAGCCGAGGTCTCACTGTTGATTAGGAAATACCATTGCACTCAGAACAATAAGATTTGACTCACGCTTAACTGATTGCATGATACCTCGTTATGCACACACGTTAGCTTTATTCATAATCAGGTGTTATCCTTTGTCTTGTGTCTCAGTAAATCCTCATGTGTTGAAAGGTAATAAACCAGATTGCATGGCCAGATCTGACCGTCTTTATTCAACCCCACTGCCACCCCATCCACTAACTCAGCACACCCTGCTCCTCCAATCAATCATCAAGCCAATATTTAGCTAAAAAAGGTCAGTGAACATGCCCCAATGTTAATTGTGTACATCAGGATTTTGTATATCTCATTATACAAAAGAGAGACAATCATACAGTATCAAAATGTTGAAAAGCAAATAGTGTGAGGCATTGGAAAGGACTGATTCATTTGAAATGATCTGATTCTCTTTCATGAAATGGACATAACATAATGCACAAAATTAAGAGGATTAAAAAGAAGTTTGAAGTGGTCTTCAAGAATGAGATTTAAAAAAGTATACTGAAATGTAGAAAATGGGGATATTATTATTTTTTTAAATCTGTTCAAAGTTGATTACAATAAGAGGTTTTAAAAGATATGCAAATATATTAACTGGAGGACAAAGAGGCTTTGCATAAATTAACATTTTTATTCCTAAAGTGTCTGGGGTGGCAAAAAAAAGATTAAACCGGTAAACTTTGAACCGAGGGGCAAAGTAACACTCTTGTCTCGACTCACAGGAGAGTGCTAAGTGAAAGACTGTTGTGTCACTACTATGGACTTAATAACTGCTACTGTAAGTTAAAGATTGAAAGTGTTACTGATTGTTGTGTAACTATTATTGACTTAATCCTACACATGAATGATTCTGTAACTATTATCGATTTATTATCTACTAGAACTACTACAAGTGATGATTGAAACTAATATTTCTGTTACTATTATTGACTTAATCTTACACATGAAGAATTGTGTAACTATTATTGACTTGCTACTATACATGGCGTAATGATTGTCAACTAAATAAATTAAGGATTATTTAAGCAATAAGGCCCTTGAACCCAGGGATTATTGTGTGATAACTCCCAACTAAGGGCTGTTCTTAGGCCCGAGGTGAAGCCGATTCTACTCATTTGACTATGCTATGCTAAACAAATCATTGGCATGTAGCTATCTAGCAGAGATGATGTACTTCCGGCGCCGACAGAGATGGCCGCCTCGCTTCGCGTTCCTAGGAAACTATGCAGTTTTTTTACGTGTTATTTCTTACATTGGTACCCCAGGTCATCTTAGGTTTCATTACATACAGTCGAGACCGACAGAAACAAACATCTTTCTGGTAAGAAGAGGGGCGGGGGCGTATGCTTCATGGTTAACGAGACGTGGTGTGGCCACAACAACATACAGGAACTCAAGTCCTTCTGTTCACCTGATTTAGAATTCCTCACAATCAAATTTCGACCGCATTATCTACCAAGGGAATTCTCTTCGATTATAATCACAGCCGTATATATTCCCCCCCAAGCAGACACATCGATGGCTCTGAACAAACTTTATTTGACTCTTTGCAAACTGGAATCCATATCCTGAGGCTGCATTCATTGTAGCTGGGGATTTTAAACAAGGCTAATCTGAAAACAATACTCCCTAAATTGTATCAGCATATCGATTGCGCAACCAGGGCTGGAAAAACCTTGGATCATTGCTATTCTAACTTCCGCGACGCATATAAGGCCCTGACCCGCCCTCCTTTCGGAAAAGCTGACCAAGACTCCATTTTGTTGATCCCTGCCTACAGACAGAAACTAAAACAAGAAGCTCCCGCGCTGAGGTCTGTACAACGCTGGTCCGACCAATCTGATTCCACACTCCAAGACTGTTTCCATCACGTGGACTGGGATATGTTTCGTATTGCATCAAACAACAACATTGACGAATACGCTGATTCGGTGAGCGAGTTCATTAGAACGTGCGTTGAAGATGTCGTTCCCATAGCAACGATTAAAACATTCCCAAACCAGAAACCGTGGATTGATGGCAGCATTCGCGTGAAACTGAAAGCGCAAACCACTGCTTTTAATCAGGTGACCGGAATCAAGGTGACCGGAAACATGATCGAATACAGACAGTGTAGCAATTCCCTCCGCAAGGCAATCAAACAAGCTAAGCGTCAGTATAGAGACAAAGTAGAATCTCAATTCAACGGCTCAGACACAAGAGGTATGTGGCAGGGTCTACAGTCAATCACGGATTACAAAAAGAAAACCAGCCCCGTCAAAGGACCAGGATGTCTTGCTCCCAGGCAGACTAAATAACTTTTTTTGCCCGCTTTGAGGACAATACAGTGCCACTGACACGGCCCGCAACCAAAACATGCGGACTCTCCTTCACTGCAGCCGACGTGAGGAAAACATTTAAACGTGTTAACCCTCGCAAGGCTGCAGGCCCAGACGGCATCCCCAGCCGCGCCCTCAGAGCATGCGCAGACCAGCTGGCTGGTGTGTTTACGGACATATTCAATCAATCCCTATCCCAGTCTGTTGTTCCCACATGCTTCAAGATGGCCACCATTGTTCCTGTTCCCAAGAAAGCTAAGGTAACTGAGCTAAACGACTACCGCCCCGTAGCACTCACTTCCGTCATTATGAAGTGCTTTGAGAGACTAGTCAAGGACCATATCACCTCCACCCTACCTGACACCCTAGACCCACTCCAATTTGCTTACCACCCAAATAGGTCCACGGACGATGCAATCTCAACCACACTGCACACTGCCCTAACCCATCTGGACAAGAGGAATACCTATGTGAGAATGCTGTTCATCGACTACAGCTCGGCATTTAACACCATAGTGCCCTCCAAGCTCGTCATCAAGCTCGAGACCCTGGGTACTGGACTTCCCGACGGGCCGCCCCCAGGTGGTGAGTGTAGGCAACAACCTCTCCACCCCGCTGATCCTCAACACTGGGGCCCCACAAGGGTGCGTTCTGAGCCCTCTCCTGTACTCCCTGTTCACCCACGACTGCGTGGCCACGCACGCCTCCAACTCAATCATCAAGTTTGCGGACGACACAACAGTGGTAGGCTTGATTACCAACAACGACGAGACGGCCTACAGGGAGGAGGTGAGGGCCCTCGGAGTGTGGCGTCAGGAAAATAACCTCACACTCAACGTCAACAAAACTAAGGAGATGATTGTGGACTTCAGGAAACAGCAGAGGGAACACCCCCCTATCCACATCGATGGAACAATAGTTGAGAGGGTAGTAAGTTTAAAGTTCCTCGGCATACACATCACAGACAAACTGAATTGGTCCACCCACACAGACAGCATCGTGAAGAAGGCGCAGCAGCGCCTCTTCAACCTCAAGAGGCTGAAGAAATTCGGCTTGTCACCAAAAGCACTCACAAACATCTACAGATGCACCATCGAGAGCATCCTGTCGGGCTGTATCACCGCCTGGTACGGCAACTGCTACGCCCACAACCGTAAGGCTCTCCAGAGGGTAGTGAGGTCTGCACAACGCATCACCGGGGGCAAACTACCTGCCCGCATTTCGCTACACTCGCATTAACATCTGCTAACCATGTGTATGTGACAAATGTTGTTTTTTTTGTCATTTGATTTGATTTTGAGATTCAATGATGATGGTCCTTAAATATTTTTTCATGTTTTGACCCAGTTGTTCATTCAACGTTTGTCATGACCTGTGTGTGACATGGGTGATGTATGTGTTTTTTTGTACTGTCTAGGAGTTTTGTAGGTTTATGGGGTTGTTTACCATCTAGGTGTTTATGTATGCCTATGGTTGCCTAGATTGGTTCTCAATTAGAGGCAGCTATTTTCTTTGGGTATTTCGTGGATTATTGTCTATGTGTAGTTGCCTGTGTCTGCACTCGATGAAATAGCGTCACGTTCGGTTTGTTGTTTTTGTTTAAGTGTTCGTGTTTTTTCGTCATTCAATAAAATAATGGATTCACAGCACGTTGCGCGTTGATCTACTCCATACGACCATTGTGACAACGTTGCTATGCTAAACAAATCATTGGCATGTAGCTAGCTAGCAGAGATTCAATGATGAGGAGAGAAAATAACTTCAATGAATAATGATTTAATAAATATCCAATAGGCCTACATACAGAGAGTTTACATTTGTAAAATTATACGTTGTTACACAGGTCGTAGAGGCTGACAGGTATGTTTATACAACCCCCAACTATTGCAAACCAAATAGTAGCATGGTGTAACGTGTGAGCTGGGAGTCGGGAAGCAAGTTCAGGGAGTGAATACATTTAATGACTGAACGAAATATAATACAACACAAGAAGCACAGACATGAAACAGAAACAATATCGCCTGGGGAAGAAACCAAAGGGAGTGACATAAATAGGGCAGGTAATCTAGGAGGTATTGGAGTCCAGGTGAGTGTCATTATGCGCTGATGCACGTAACGAGGGTGACAGGTGTGCGCCATAACGAGCAGCCTGGTGACCTAGAGGCCGGAGAGAGAGCACACATTGTTGTCCCACAACTCCTGCATATCAACCAATCAGCATCCAGTATCCAAACAACCTGTTTTACAATGTTGTTTAACTATCATTGACTTAATTCTACACATGAATGATCTTGTAACTATTATTGAGTTAACTACACTGAACAAATCTATAAACGCAACATTCAAGAATTTCAAAGATTTAACTGAGCGAGTTACAGTTCATCCAAGGAAATCATTCAGTTTAATTAAATTCATTAGGCTCTATGGATTTCACATGGCTTGGAATACAGATATGCATCTGTTGGTCACGTATAATGTTTTGTGATGTCAACATTGTGAACAGAGTGCCCCATGGTGGCGGTGGGGTTATGTTATGGGCAGGCATATGCTACGGACGACGAACACAATTGCATTTTATCGATGGCAATTTGAATGCACAGAGATACCATGACGGGATCCTGATGCACATTGTTGTGTCATTCATCCGCCACCATCACCTCATGTTTCAGCATGATATTGCACAGCCCCATGTTGCAAGATTCTGTACACAATTCCTGAAAGCTGAAAATGGATCAGTTATTACATGACCTGCAAACTCACCAGACATGTCACCCATTGAGAATGTTTGGGATGCTCTGGATCGACATGTATGACAGCAATATCCAGAAACTTCGCACAGCCATTGAATAGGAGTGGGACATCATTCCATAGGCCACAATCAACAGCCTGATCAACTCTATGAGAACGACATGTGTGAGGCATGCAGCGCAACAAACATTTTTTTACATGTTTTTTTTTTAGGTATCTGTGACCAACAGATGCATATCTGTATCCCCAGTCATGTGCAATTCATAGAATAGGGCCTAATCATTTGTTTTTTGTTTATTAATTTGACCATATAGAAAAATAAGCACACATAAAACTTGAAAAATCCATACATGCACATGAATATAATAATTGAGGATAACACACAGTAAAGTTTGTGTCTTATTTCCATATTGGTCCTCTTCATTTATTTCAATTGACTGATTTCTTTATATGAACTGTAACTCAGTAAAATCTTTGAAATTGTTACATGTTGCGTTTATATATTTGTTCAGTATATTATCAAGTTACTTCATAACTGTTACTACAAATGAATGATTGTTGTTTTACTATTATCTACTTATCTTAAATATAGCACAATCATATGTATTGTGTAATATTGAACTCAACATTGATGGCAAGACTAAATTCATACATTTGATTTTTGGCCAATAGGAGCAACCAGCTATGAGTACACATCTTAATTTGAACACTCTTTTGTTACTGAGAATTTTCCTGCATCACAGGAAATGCAGATGAGCTTTGATTTACATAAATTCACTGAAAATCCACATTAACACACAGTTATATTAACAGTATTGCACTTTTCATGTAGACTACTTTTAGCCAGCTGATAGCCTAACCACGGATCAAGCAATATTATGGACTAAACGTTCAAATCCTGTTGCTGAAGAATTATTTTGCTGTGACAGTATAGTTCAAATTAAGATCCTACATCTGTATATTTCTGTTTACTCTATTGAATGCACCTGTACTTGAATTATAGCCCATAAGTAATGTGACCATACATTTACAATCCTCTCACTCCTCTTTTTGCAGGGAGTGCTTACAGAGAATGCATGGATAATGGAACGTGGGCTCTGAAGAGCAACTACTCCAGTTGTGAACCCATTTTGGAGGAGAAGGTTGGTTTAACTATTGGTTATACAGATGAAACCCTATGCCTTCTCCTTTATTATGCTCATTGCAAGTAACCTGTTAGAGACAACGTTAACAACCAGAACCACACACATCACATAACCAAAAGTATGTGAATGCCTGCTCATCGAACATCTCATTCCAAAACCATGGGCGTTAAAATAGAGTTGGTCCCCCCTTTGCAGCCTTGACAGCCTCCACTCTTCTGAGAAGGCTTTCCACTAGATATTGGAACATTGCTGCGTGAACTTGCTTCCATTCAGCCACAAGAGCATTGTGAGGTCGAGCACTGATGTAGGGCACTTAGGCCTGGCTCGCCAATTCATCCCAAAGGTGTTCCATGGAGTTGAGGTCAGGGCTCTGTGCTGGCCAGTCAAGTTCTTCCACACTGATCTCAACAAATAATTTCTGTAAAGACCTCGCTTTGTGCACGGGGAAATTGTCATGCTGATACAGGAAAGGACCTTACCAAACTTTTGCCACAAAGTTGGAAGCACAGAATTGTCTAGAATGTCATTGAATGCTGTAGTGTTAAGATTTCTCTTCACTGGAACTAAGGGGCCTAGCCTGAACCATGAAAAACAGCCCCAGACCATTATTC
This sequence comes from Oncorhynchus masou masou, assembly GCF_036934945.1. Taxonomy (NCBI): domain Eukaryota; kingdom Metazoa; phylum Chordata; class Actinopteri; order Salmoniformes; family Salmonidae; genus Oncorhynchus; species Oncorhynchus masou. Next base: position 19,773,026 of record NC_088214.1, read on the forward strand.
TTCCTCCACCAAACTTTACAGTTGGTACTATGCATTAGGGCAGGTAGCGTTCTCCTGGCATCCGCCAAACCCAGATTCGTCCGTCGGACTGCCAGATGGTGATGTGTGATTCATCACTCCAGAAAATGCGTTTTCACTGCTCCGGAGTCCAATGTTGGCCATGCCACTCTTGCTGATGCTTGGCATTGAGCATGGTGATCTCAGGCTTGTGTGCGGCTGTTTAGCCATGGAAACCCATTTCATGAAGCTCCTGACTAACAGTTCTTGTGCTGACGTTTCTTACAGACGCAGCTCTAGCAGGGCAGAAATTTGATGAACTGACTTGTTGGAAAGGTGCCATCCTATGACAGTGCCACATTGAAAGTCACTGAGCTCTCCAGTAAAGGCATTCTACTGCCTATGCTTGTATATGGACAATGCATGGCTGTATACTCAGTTTAATATTCCTGTCAACAACGGGTGTGGCTGAATTAACCAAATCCACTCATTTGAAGGGGTGTCCACATACTTTTGTGTATATAGTGTAATCAGATCAACCTGTTAGACACGATGATGTACAATATGTCCTAGATAACATTTAAAATGATATCTTTGGTGTAGCGGTTTTCTTCCGTTGAAGGAGAGGAGGACCAAAATGCAGCGTGGTTAGAGTTCAACATGTTTAATAAAGGCCATACACAAGAACACTACAAAATACAAAACAATAAATGTGAAAACCGAAACAGTCCTATCTGGTGCAATGACACAAAGACAGAAGACAACCACCCACAAAGTACCCACAGAATATGGCTGCCTAAATATGGTTCCCAATCAGAGACAACGATAGACAGCTGCCTCTAATTGAGAACCAATCTAGGCAACCATAGACATACAAACTACCTAGAAAGGATACAGCCCCATAAACATACAAAAAACCCTGACCAGACAAAACACATAAATCCCCCATGTCACACCCTGACCTAATCAAAATAATAAAGAAAACAAAGATAACTAAGGCCAGGGCGTGACATTTGGAATGGTTGTGTAACATGATTAGCGGATTATTTTCATGCATACTTTAGGACATTCAAAATGATGATATTTATGTTTGCTGCTTTACTGATGTCACAAATACGGAAAGATTTTCACATATAGTGCAGAATTAGTCGTGGCATAATTATCTCACTTATCTGATTAGGGCATATTTATGGCACATTTACTATATAATAACAGTTTATTTATTCTTACTAATCCAGTCAGCTAAAGTATGTAATTTATAATCAGAATGTTTCACATTTCCATTTGTATGTATTATCGATATCTTTTGAAGGTGAATTGTGCATTGCAAATGTATGTCTCTGTCAATGTGTATATAACCCCTTTATTTTTAGTTTAACATTTGTGTCTATCGAGATTTTGAAGTAGATCTTGTGATATTCTCCCCACAGAGGAAATACCCAATGCACTATAAGATTGCTCTGATCATCAACTACCTCGGCCACTGTATTTCTGTGGGAGCTCTTGTCATAGCCTTCATTCTCTTCTTATGCTTAAGGCAAGTACAGAAATAGTACCCTTCTAAATGTATCTGCAGTACATGTGACCTCTTACAAAATAATGACTGAAATTTATGTGGACTGCAGGACTGCCCTCCTATTAGGCTAACTCGCTTAATGTCTTTTAAGTGTCTATGTAAAGTATGCACTGTGTTTTGATGCTTGTTAATTAATATAGCACTTTAAAAAAATTGATCAATTAAATTGCACCCAAGAATAAAATGTGTTTCAATGTATACTTGTCGCCTACTATAGGAATATGTTTTTGACTGGAATTTTGGAACTTTAGGTATGTAGACTAAAACATTGTTTTCTTTATTTCCTTCTCTAGGAGCATACGATGCCTTCGAAACATAATCCACTGGAATTTGATAACAACCTTCATTTTGAGGAATGTTATGTGGTTCCTACTTCAGTTGATTGATCACAATATACATGAGAGCAATGAGGTAACTGTCGTTAAAAATTATTATTTACAATTCACATGACTGTTAAGCTTTTTATTGCACTAATAACTAACTATGATTGTTTTCCTATCTTTCTACAGCCTTGGTGTCGTCTTATAACGACTATATATAACTATTTTGTGGTGACCAATTTTTTCTGGATGTTTGTTGAGGGATGCTACCTTCACACAGCCATTGTGATGACTTATTCAACAGACAAGCTAAAGAAATGGGTATTCTTGTTCATTGGCTGGTGTAAGTGCATTCTAATTAATAATGTTCAGCATCAGCAAGTGTTTGTGTACCAATTTACTATGTCAGACTATGACAAGTGACTGGCTTCTATCATAAAACTGCATAAGGCAGAATTAACACCACCTAAATATGAAACATGAAAGGGCAGTTATTATGTTTACCCTCTTTTCAAAAATCATATTGTCACCTCCATGAGCCAATGTGACAGTCTGGTTAAAACAAATTGTTTCTAGGAATATCATTTACTGTAGCTCTAAGAGGTAAATCCCCACATATTACATAGAACAGACCAGTGATTTTATTAATTCACCTCCATCACAAAGGGTGAATGCTACAGAATGCTTGAGTATACGTATGTAGACAATGTAGTTAAATATCGCTGATTAGCAAAACAAAACCCCATTCCATTTCTCTCAAAGCACCTTGTGAGATGAAACCAAAAGCATGTATTTCAAGAAAAGACCATATGCTATTGGATTGTGGGTAAATCAGAGGTGGTTGTGCATCATTTCCGGCCTGTGATTGAGCAAGTACTTGATGGGACGGGCAGCAGATGCATCCAGTCATCACCACATAAATGACCCAGGCTCACCTAGAGCTGAAGTGTTAGTGAAAGCACATTGCAGTCAGGAGAGACTAGCACTTATGTTAGAAACTGACTCACACCATGGAGAGGCACCTGAAATGACACGAGTAGCCTTGAGTCATTCGGCTGAGCTGAGCTCACTGCTGAGCCATCTTGCCGTTTTCTTTATGTAACATGTACAGTAGTGTAGGACTTTATATGCACTGGAATAAAAACATTGATCTGAATGGATATGTATATAGCTCACATTTAAGTGAATCATCCCAAATAGCTATTTGTACTTATTGTAGGCTAGGGTAAAGGCCAGGGTATAGTAAATACATCCAGTATAGTTATTAGAAATCTCATATTGGCCCCAAAATGTAATTAACTAAAGTTTGTTCACTCAATTCAGCTACGTGTAGTGGAGGTGTTGTGGAGTTGTTTCATTCCATTGGTTTCAGCAGTGGGATGTGTTGGTGTCAGGAGTGGGATGACGGTCAGAATTAATTTTATACATTTACATTTAACAAAATGTTTCAATTGATCTAGCAGTCTATCTGAACAGTTATGTCTTTGCTATGCACATTTATTCTGTAAGAAGTGAAAACCTTGCACAGTAGTGGATCATTTGTCTATATATGTTAAAAGTTAAGATTGTAATCAGGTTTTATGTTTGTTTTATTGGGATGTCCTTGAGAAAACCCTTCAGTAATTTACTCAGTCTGCCACAGTTCCACTGATGATCAAGTGGTTTTCATGCGCAGGTCTCATCTTTGAAGTGGAATCTTACAGTATTTGCAACATTTAATTATGATCTCTCATTTCAGGCATTACCGTGGCAAGACTTGGTTCTTACTCTTGTGAATCATAATTTCTAATCAGTATGTCTGGCATGTGGGTTAATTTAACATAGACTTTCTTCTCTTTTTCTAGATTAGAACAACTATGCGTTGTCTAGGTATTATAAGGGCACAGGGCGAGACCTAGATGCAGACACGGGAGGCAGATGGTTCAAGTCTCTGATATTTATTATAATCCAAGGGGCAGGCAAGAGAATGGCAGTGGACAGGCAAAAGGTCATAAACAAGGTCAGAGTCCAGGAGGTACAGAGTGGCAGGCAGGCTTGAGGTCAGCGCAGGCAGTATGGTCAGGCAGGCGGTTTCAGAGTCAAGGCAGGCAAGGGTCAAAACCCAGGAGGACTAGCAAAAGAGTGATAAGAACAAGACAGGACAAACTGGCAACAGACAAACAGGAATAAATGCAATAAATAACCATGGACTAATGGGGAAAACTGGTGACACCTGGAGATGGGTGGAGACAATCACAAAGACATGTGAAACAGATCAGGGCATGACAGGTATTTGTATTTACTGTGGATCCCCATTAGCTACTCTTCCTGGGGTCCAGACACATTAAGGCACAATAAACAGTGATTAATTAGGGGGTGGGAGGACCAGAGGTGGCAGAACGGAGTACTCTGGTTGGGGTGTATATTTGATTCCAAGAACACAGGATGAGATGTTACTATCCTCTGTGCAAGCACTTCCAAGAGTTAGTGAACAGTGAGAGTGGTGAAATTTGGGGAGCGCATCGTCAGTAGTGTACCTTTGGTTCCTAGGGTGTTTCGGCCTTTCACACTATACACCCTCCCCAAAGGCGGCCAGCGACAGGGTGATCAATCCTACGCTTGCGTCCCATTCCCAATTAGTCATAGGAGTTGCCTTGTTGTTGATAGCCAACATCCCATGGGACTATGCATGGCAGGGGCATCCTCCTCCCTGAGTCAAGCATTGTTGACCGCATACCTCCTGGCCCTCTCACTTCGGGGCCCAGCTGGGGTCTTTCCTCTTCATCCAGAGCCACTGACTGCTGCCTTCTGCCGCCTCTGATACAGCTTTGATTGCCGAACGCTGGCTCTGGCCCTTAATTCCCAGGTCTCTAAGCAGTCTGGTTGTAGATGTTGCCACAAAACCTCTGCAGCCCACCTCCACTGGTCGGACTTCTGTGTTCCAGCCATGATGCCGTGCTTCGGCAGCTAGATCAGCATAGCGCAGATGTTTTCGCTCATAAGCCTCATCTACTGAGTTTTCCCAGGGTACTGTGAGCTCAATGATGAAGACCTTATTGAGTGAACGGGACCAGAGCACCATGTCAGGTCTTAGGGTGGTGGTTGCGATCTCCGGAGGAAACACAAGTTGCCGGCCAATGTCAGCTAGCATTTTCCAGTCGCGGGCCAAGCGCAGCTGGTCTCGCTCTAATGGTGTAGAGCCGCTCTTCGGTGGTTTAGCATAGTCTGAAGGTAGAAAGGGGCAGTTCCTCTTGCTGCTTCATAGGCATGTACCATGGTCTTGTAGTGGAAGCAAGATTTGACTGGAAGCCAGTGCAGTATGTGGAGGAACGGGTGAAATGGGAGAATTTATTACGGACAGACCTCTCCCCATCTTAGCTACCATTGTGTCAATATGTTTTGACTATGACAGTTTACAATCATGGGTTATAAATCTCCTCAGCTTGCTCAATTTCCACATTTATTCAGTACAAGATTTTGTTGAGGTATAGGGCTTAGTGAATGGTTTATTCCAAATGCAATGCTTTTAGTTTAAAAAAAATGTCACTAGCTTATTACTTGCCACACATTCTAAAACTAACTGCAGCACTTTGCTATCACATACTGTGATAGCTGATGTGTATACATAGACACACTGGCTTTATTCAGTCCCAGTGACAGGTCATTAGTAAAGATTGAAAAAGCAACGGGCCTAGACAACTGCCCTGGGGAATACCTGACTCTACCTGTATTCTGTTGGAGGCTTCCTTAAAGAACACCTGCCGTGTTCTGTTAGACAGGTAACTCTCAATCCACAATATAACAGGGGATGTAAAGTCATAACACATACGTATTTCCAGCAGCAGATTATTATTGATCATGTCAACCGCTGCATTGCAGTCTAACAACATTTACATTTACATTTAAGTCATTTGGCAGACGCTCTTATCCAGAGCGACTTACAAATTGGTGAATTCACCTTATGACATCCAGTGGAACAGCCACTTTACAATAGTGCATCTAAATCATTTAAGGGGGGGGGTGAGAAGGATTACTTTATCCTATCCTAGGTATTCCTTAAAGAGGTGGGGTTTCAGGTGTCTCCGGAAGGTGGTGATTGACTCCGCTGTCCTGGCGTCGTGAGGGAGTTTGTTCCACCATTGGGGGGCCAGAGCAGCAAACAGTTTTGACTGGGCTGAGCGGGAACTGTACTTCCTCAGTGGTAGGGAGGCGAGCAGGCCAGAGGTGGATGAACGCAGTGCCCTTGTTTGGGTGTAGGGCCTGATCAGAGCCTGGAGGTACTGCGGTGCCGTTCCCCTCACAGCTCCGTAGGCAAGCACCATGGTCTTGTAGCGGATGCGAGCTTCAACTGGAAGCCAGTGGAGAGAGCGGAGGAGCGGGGTGACGTGGAGAGAACTTGGGAAGGTTGAACACCAGACGGGCTGCGGCGTTCTGGATGAGTTGTAGGGGTTTAATGGCACAGGCAGGGAGCCCAGCCAACAGCGAGTTGCAGTAATCCAGACGGGAGATGACAAGTGCCTGGATTAGGACCTGCGCCGCTTCCTGTGTGAGGCAGGGTCGTACTCTGCGGATGTTGTAGAGCATGAACCTACAGGAACGGGCCACCGCCTTGATGTTAAAACAGCTCCCACAAGCTTCTTATTGTCATTTCTTTCAACCAATCATCAGTCATTTGTGGAAGTGATGTACATGTTTAGTGCACCTCCTTATAAGAATGCTGAAAGTCCGTTGTTAATTAATTTACTGTGAAATAGTATTGTATCTGGTCAAACACAATGTTTTCCAAAAGTTTACTAAGGGTTGGTAGCAGGCTGATTGGTTGGCTGTCAGAGCCAGTAAAGGTTGCCTTGCTATTCTTGGGTAGCGGAATTACTTTTGCTTCCCTCCAAGCCTGAGGGCACACACTTTACTGTAGGCTTAGATTGAAGAGATGGCAAATAACAGTGGCAATATAGTCCGCTATCATCCTCAGTAATTTTCCATCCAAGTTGTCAGACCCAGGTGGCTTGTCATTGTTGATAGAAAATAATTTGTTCACCTCTTCCACACTCACTTTAGGGAATTCAAAATGACATTGCGTGGATTAACAGAGGCATTCAGTGGAGTTAGAGGAATATAAATTAGGTTACTTAAATTACGACTACCAACACCCTTGGGACAATATTTGAAGGGCAGCAGGTAGCCTAGCGACTAAGAGTGTTGGGCCAGTAGCGCTGGTTTGAATCCCTGCAACGTCTAGGTGAAACATCTGTCAATGTGCCCTTGAGCAAGGCACTTAACCCTAATTGCTCCTGTAAATTGCTCTGCATAAGTGTGTCTGGTAAATGTAAAATGACATAGCCTAACACAGACAGAAGCATGTCTGTTCTATTAAATATATTCTCAAATACTTGTGTGCCTGAACTGACATGCATTATTGTTGCTGACACTGATGTTCAGATGAAGGGAATTAAATAGTCTAAAATGGGTACCATCTCAGTGCTATACTCAAACAGCTGTGTAGCCAACTATAGCTGCTGGCAACCTAATTCAAAGCCTATACTTTATCACTCAGGTAACTTTCCAGTGCTACTATTTTTGTCATGTAATGTTGTTATTAAAACTGAATCAGACAACCCCATAGTAGAATAGTTGACCTATTTACCTAGTCATCTTTTTGTTGTGTGTTCTATGCAAGAGTAAATCAAATCAAATCAAATTTATTTGTCACATACACACGATTAGCAGATGTTAATGCAAGTGTAGTGAAATGCTTGTGCTTCTAGTAATCTAACCTAACAATTCCAAAATTACTATCTTATACACACAAGTGTAAAGGGATAAAGAATATGTACATAAAGATATATGAATGAGTGATGGTACAGAACGGCATAGGCAAGATGCAGTAGATGGTATCGAGTACAGTATATACATATGAGATGAGTAATGTGGGGTATGTAAACAAAGTGGCATAGTTTAAAGTGGCTAGTGATACATGTATTACATAAAGATGCAGTAGATGATATAGAGTACAGTATATACATATACATACTGTTTGAGATGAGTAATGTAGGTTATGTGAACATTATATTAAGTAGCATTGTTTAAAGTGGCTAGTGATATATTTTACATCGATTTCCATCAATTCCCATTATTAAAGTGGCTGGAGTTGAGTCAGTGTGTTGGCAGCAGCCACTCAATGTTAGTGGTGGGTGTTTAACAGTCTGTTGGCCTTGAGATAGAAGCTGTTTTTCAGTCTCCCGGTCCCTGCTTTGATGCACCTGTACTGACCTTGCCTTCTGGATGATAGCGGCGTGAACAGGCAGTGGCTCCGGTGGTTGTTGTCCTTGATGATCTTTATGGCCTTCCTGTGACATTGGGTGGTGTAGTTGTCCTGGAGGACAGGTAGTTTGCCCCCGGTGATGCATTGTGCAGACCTCACTACCCAATGGAGAGCCTTACGGTTGTGAGTGGAGCAGTTGCCGTACCAGGCGGTGATACAGCCCGACAGGATGCTCTCGATTGTGCATCTGTAGAAGTTTGTGAGTGCTTTTGGTGACAAGCCAAAATTCTTCAGCCTCCTGAGGTTGAAGAGGCGCTGCTGCGCCTTCTTCACGATGCTGTCTTTGTGGGTGGACCAATTCAGTTTGTCTGTGATGTGTACGCCGAGGAACTTAAGACTTACTACCCTCTCCACTACTGTTCCATCAATGTGGATAGGGGGGTGCTCCCTCTGCTGTTTCCTGAAGTCCAAAATCATCTCCTTAGTTTTGTTGACGTTGAGTGTGAGGTTATTTCCCTGACACCACACTCTGAGGGCCCTCACCTCCTCCCTGTAGGTCGTCTCGTCGTTATTGGTAATCAAGCCTACCACTGTAGTGTCGTCCGCAAACTTGATGATTGAGTTGGAGGCGTGCATGGCCACGCAGTCGTGGGTGAACAGGGAGTACAGGAGAGGGCTCAGAACGTACCCTTGTGGGGCCCCAGTGTTGAGGATCAGCGGGGTGGAGATGTTGTTACCTACCCTCACCACCTGGGAAGTCCAGGACCCAGTTGCACAGGGCGGGGTCGAGACCCAGTGTCTCGAGCTTGATGACGAGTTTGGAGGCTACTATGGTGTTAAATGCTGAGCTGTAGTCGATGAACAGCATTCTCACATAGGTATTCCTCTTGTCCAGATGGGTTAGGGCAGTGTGCAGTGTGGTTGAGATTGCATCGTCTGTGGACCTATTTGGGCGGTAAGCAAATTGGAGTGGGTCTAGGGTGTCAGGTAGGGTGGAGGTGATATGGTCCTTGACTAGTCTCTCAAAGCACTTCATGATGACGGAAGTGAACGGGCGGTAGTCGCTTAGCTCAGTTACCTTAGCTTTCTTGGGAACAGGAACAATGGTGGCCATCTTGAAGCATGTGGGAACAGCAGAGTGGGATAAGGATTGATTGAATATGTCCGTAACACACCAGCCAGCTAGTCTGCGCATGCTCTGAGGACGCAGCCTTGCGAGGGTTAACACGTTTAAACGTTTTACTCACTGCTGCAGTGAAGGAGAGTCCGCATATTTTGGTTGCGGGCCGTGTCAGTGGCACTGTATTGTCCTCAAAGCGGGCAAACAATGTATTTAGTCTGCCTGGGAGCAAGACATCCTGGTCCTATCAGGGGCGCATTCAAGTTGGGAAAGACATATGAGGAAAACATTCTGACAAACATTCTGACAAGCATTCAACGCACAACAATTCTTAATGGAATTACGGGGAAACACTTTTGAAAGCAGTTTTTGCAAACGTATTTTGCTAAAAAAGAGGGGGATCCCAGTTTTCCATCGCTACCACATTTATTTCTCTACTCCTTTAATTGCGCGTCTGACATCATTTTACACATGCAGTTTTACAACTGAGTTTCAAGCATGGTTCAGGTCCAGCTGCACAATCGAGCTCTTAAAGGGGCAATGACGTCTTAACGGGGCAATGACATACTTTGTAATGGAAACGAAAAAAATGCAAATTTTTGTGTGAATAATAATTAAGAATGATTTATATATACATATTTATATTAAAATAATTAGCATTAATAATAATAACAATCAGGATGTTGTGTCCAATGGGGTAAATGCAGATAGACAAACCCCATGCTTCAGCCTATGTATATTTTATAGCCCCTATGCTGCAGCAGTTGGGCTATAGGACATAATGCTTATTGCTAATAACACATCTGATGATATAGACCATGCATTGGCTACAAATAATTTTTACATACATTTTACCAATGTGTTATTGAGCCCATTTCTGGAATTAGAAATGATATTTTAGATGATGTCAGCATACTTTTTTTATCATGAATTTGGAGTAGAATGTCCTTTTATAAAGTCACCAGAACTGAGCTTCTCAGTCCTACATATAAATTATCCCAGGGAAGACCCCGGACCCCCTAAGCAACGAGGCTGGAACGGGTCTGGAACTCACAGTTTAATACATAAACAAAATAATCCTCAATCCCTAAAAGCATGATGGCCATGACTTTCTTACATGAAAGGGGAGGTTAACTTGGCCCCAGACAATTGATCTGAGATCAACTTAAGTTTAATTTCTGGGATCTTTTTTATTTTTCTTTAACCGCTGAATGTAAAAAGTGGAATAGCTTTAACTGTATCTGTCCAACACTAGAGACCAAGAAGATAAGAAGTTCTAAAGCCAGATTAAAGTAGAACTGGACGGATCCAACTGGCCTCAATGGATTCCCTTAATTTAATCTCTGTAATAGCTGCTAAACACAGCAGCCTGATTCTAATTTAGAGCATGTCCCTACTCCCTAATGATATTAACACTATCACTCAGACGTTGTAGTCTTCAATACTTTTTTAGATGTGATGTTTATTGCCAATAAGTTTAAAAAATATATCTTTCTTTCAGGCATTCCATGTCCTATAATTGTTGCTTGGGCCATTGGGAAGCTTTACAATGAAAATGAACAGTAAGTGCACATTTCTAATTAACAACAGTGGAATCTCAAGCATTTTATAGTAAGTAGTTTGTGTTGTAGACATTTTGTTGTATTTGATGACCTTTGATGGAGTGCATAGAAACCTATACGTATCACGTTTCAGAATGATGACGTCTTATATCCTTTGTGGTACAGTGTAGTAGTTACGCCTTTCTGGTTTTTGGTAACAGTATTGGTAACACTATTCAAAATCACAACATGGCCAAAACTATTGTTAGCAAAAACAGTTCACGGCAGATGAAACTCAAAACAATTATTAACAAATTATTTTCTTTTTAAAGAATTGGACGAAAAGGTTCCTCTTTTTGAATGATGTCTTATATCCTTTGTGGTACAGTGTAGTAATTACACCTTTCTGGCACAGGCGTTCCGCTAGTAACTTCGACAACATCCGGTGAAATTGCAGAACTCCAAATTCAAAAATAAATGCAATATTAAATATTCATGATAATACAAGTGTCATACGTGATTCTTTAGCTTAAAATCTTTGCAATCTAAACACATCGTTGGATTTCAAAAAGCCTTTGCGAAAGCACAGCATTCAATTATCTGAGGTCAGCGCCCCACAACAGCATATTATCCTAACAATCACAGGTGTCACAAAATCCCAAATAGCGACAAATTAAGTCACTTACCTTTGAAGATCTTCCTCTGATCGCAATCACAAGAGTCCCAGGAACACAATGGATGGTTGTTTTGTTCGAGAAATTCCTTCTTTATATCCCAAATAGTTCGTTTAGTTTCTCCAAATAAATCAAACGACATTTCTAATTCATTATTAGGTAGTCTAATATCTAAATAAACGATAATATTTCATACAGAGTGAACTATTTTCAATCGGAAAGGAAAAGAACGCAGCTTGCTCCCTCGATCACGCTCGCAATGAGACTAGTTTTGCCTTTGGACTTCCTGAGGATAAACAACTATTCCTCATTGGTTTTTCAGAATACAAGTCTGAAACCGTGTATAAAGACTGTTGACATCTAGTGGAAGCCATAGGAACTGCAATTTGGGAGGCGGAAGTCTTTGTTTTCAATAGCTGACAGGTCAACAGAAAAAAATGTGTCCCCGGGTTTCCACCTGCCAAATCAGTTCTGTTATACTCACAGACATAATTGTAACAGTTTTAGAAACTTTAGAGTGTTTTCTATCCAACACTACCATGCATATGCATATTCTATTTTCTGGGCCTGAGTAGCAGATAGTTTACTTTGGGCACCTGTCATCCAAACTTCCGAATACTGCCCCCTAACCGTCACGAGATTTATTTAAATTGGTCGAAACTGCCGTCGAAACTACTAATACTGATTTCAAGGTGATTCAGCAATTTACTGTATTGTAGTTGTCACAGAGGCATTTGCTGTAGCACTTACAAGAGGATAATTCATGTTATCTAAAATTATTTGATAGATGGTGTATTAAAGTGTATTTGAAATGGTTATTTCTGTCCTTTTTAATACAAGAAAGTCAGATGTCAGTTCATTAGTTAGAGGTCGTGTTTTATAGTTTTGACTTTGAGGTCTATGCTGCTATTATAAAGGTACTTCTCAGAAAATGAAGAGTCAATATTCACTTTCCAATTCATTCAGATCAAATTTACTTTCATTCATAGTAGCATTTTCTGACTTGGGTACTCTGGAACAGAGGCGTCATGGCCACATGGCCTCATTTTTATCCATGCCAAACTTGGTGCAAAACCATGCCCACAAGTAACCTAGCAACATTCAAAGCTGAGCTGATTGGTCAGAGCTCCATGTGACAAAGTAAGTATATAAAATAATGTTTCTGTAATACTACAAGCCACCTAGCAATTTTATGAAGTTGGCTTTAGCTAGCCTAGATAGGTTCCCATTCTCCCAACCTCATAACTAGCTACCAAGAAGCCATTTCAGGTTATCAATCAAGTTAGATAGCTAGCTTGTCTAACTATCGTAGCCGGCATGCCTGCTGGCAAGCAACTACTATATGTACTGAATAAGACTCACATTCCTTTCAATCTTTTACCCAGATTTTAGCACAGCTCAGGAGTTATGCTTAGATATGCAGAATTAAGCATAATAATTATGGCTCTAGATTGTGTAGATGAAGGGGAGGAGACAGGTTAAATAAGCATATTTAAGCCTTGTGTCATTTGAGACATGGATTGTGCATGTGTGCCATTCAGAGGGTGAATGGACAAGACAAAATATGTGTCTTTGAACAGGGTATTGCAGTAGGTGCCAGGCACACCAATTTGAGTGTCTCAAGAACTTCAACGCTGCTGGGTTTTTCATGGTCAACAGTTTCCCGTGTGTACCAAGAATGGTCCACCACCCAAAAGGCATCCAGCCAATTTGACACAACTGTGGGAGGCATTGGAGTCAACATGGGCCAGCAGCCTTGTGGAATGCTTTTGACACCTTGTCAAGTCAATGCCTCAATGAATTGGGGCTGTTCTGAGGACAAAGGGGGGTGCAACTCCTACTTCCTAAATATTAGGAAGGTGTTCCTAATGTTTTGTACACTCAGGGTAGATTGATACAAATGGTTAATATGCTACATTTTGAAAGCAAAGCCATTCATTTAATGTTTGTCAACAGATGCTGGTTTGGGAAAGAACCTGGAAAGTATATTGACTACATTTATCAAGGACCGGTCATCCTTGTTCTTTTGGTAAGTAACAAGTCACTGCAGTCCCTGGTTCAAATCCAGGCTGCCTCACATCTGGCTGTGATTGGGAGTCCCATAGAGCGGCGCACAATTGGCCCAGGTTTGGCCGGGATAGGCCATCCTTGTAAATATGAATGTGTTCTTAACTGACTTGCCTAGTTAAATAAAGGTTAAATAAAATTAAATAAAATTAAATAAGCTGCTCTAATGCAACAACACATTTCAGTTCCTCAGTTGTTGTTTTTTCATTACTAAAACATCATGTTCTACATAATGAACTCATAATTAAAGTTTTCCATCTGTATTCTCTGCTAGATAAACTTCGTTTTCCTCTTCAACATAGTAAGAATTCTCATGACCAAGCTGAGAGCTTCTACCACATCAGAAACCGTACAGTACAGGTGAGTCACTTCTCCCGTGGGGTTGTTATTTGGAAAATCGCATACCATATTATGCCACCTTTACTTGACCCCCATTTCATATCTTTGATAAAAGATTTAGATGAGAGTCTGCATACTTAAGTAAAAGTAAAGATACCTTAATGGAAAATGACTCAAGTAAAAGTGAAAGTCAACCAGTAAAATACTACTTGAGTAAAAGTCTAGAACTATTTGGTTTTAAATATACTTAAGCATCAAAAGTAAATGTAATTGCAAAAACATACTTAAGTATCAAAAGCAACAGTATAAATTATTTCAAATTGCTTATATTTAGCAAACCAGACTGCACAATTTTTTTTTATTTTTTTGGATTCTTCCGATGACATTGAGGAATACACCACATAAGTCAGTGGATTTATCAATAAGTGCATCGAGGACGTCGTCCCCACAGTGACTGTACGTACATACCCCAACCAGAAGCCATGGATTACAGGCAACATTAGCACTGAGCTAATGGGTAAAGCTGCCGCTTTCAAGGAGCGAGACTTTAACCCGGAAGCTTATAAGAAATCCCGCTATGCTCTCCGACGAACCATCAAAAAGGCAAAGCGTCAATACAGGACTAAGATCGAATCATACTACACTGGCTCCGACGCTTGTTGGACGCTGCTATTTAATTATTTGTTATTCTTATCTCTTACTTATTTTCTAAAAACTGCATTGTTGATTAAGGGCTTGTAAGTAAGCATTTCACTGTACGGTAACCTGTTGTATTCGGTGCATTTGACAAATCAAATTTCATTTGCTTGGATTTGACAATCAGGGATGTTCTCTTGGTAAGTGCGTGAATTGGACCATTTTCCTGTCCTGCTATGCATTCAAAATGTAATGAGTACTTTTCGGTGTCAGGGAAAATTTATGGAGTAAAAAGTACATTCTTTCCATTAGGAATGTAGTGAAGTGAAAGTAAAAGCTGGATATATGAATAGTAAAGTAATGTACAGATACCCCAAAAAACCTACTTAAGTAATTTACACCACTGCAAGCCATCCAGAAGTGAAATTTTGCTAAAAGGAACAGTAATTTCCTATAATTTTGACAGACATGATATGTGACTAAATGGTAGAGAGTGGACTGGTCTTTCCAAGAATGTTATTACCAAAGAACCTACTTGTCTAGGTTCCATTTTGTTTTTCCCTCTGATGCTGGTGCATTGAAGACCGTCAGGGGGGGATAAAAACACAACCTAATCCAATCACTTACAGGAAGTACACTACATGACCAAAAGTCTGCTCGTCAAACATCTCATTCCAAAATCATGGGCATTAATATGGAGTTGGTCCCCCCTTTGCTGCTTCAACAGCCTCCACTCTTCTGGGAAGGCTTTCCACTATATGTTGGAACGTTGCTGCGGGGACTTGCTTCCATTCAGCCACAAGAGCATTGTGAAATCAGGCACTGATGTTGGGCTATTAGGCCTGGCTTGCAGTCGACATTCCAATTCATCCCAAAGGTGTTCGATGGTGCTGAGGTCAGGGCTCGGTGCAGGCCAGTCAAGTTCTTTCACACCGATTTCGACAAACCATTTCAAACCATTTCTGGATGGACCTCTCTTTGGTCATTCTGAAACAGGAAAGGGCCTTCCCTAAACTGTTGCCACAAAGTTGGAACCACAGAATCGTCTAGAATGTCATTGTATGCTGTAGCTTTAAGATTTCCCTTCACTGGAAATAAGGGTCCTAGCCCGAACCATGAAAAACAGCCCTAGACCATTATTCTTCCTCCACCAAACTTGGCACTATGCATTCGGGCAGGTAGCACTTCATGGCTTCTAGATGTTTCCACTTCACAATAACAGCACTTACAGTTGACTGGGACAGGTCTAGCAGGGCAGAAATGTAACAAACTGACTTGTTGGAAAGGTGGCATCCTATGACGGTGCCACATTGAAAGTTACTGAGCTCTTCAGTAAGTCCATTCTACTGCAAATATTTGTCTATGGAGATTGCATGGCTATGTGCTCAATTTTACACACCTGTCAGCAACAGATTTAGCTGAAATAGCCAAATCCACAAATTTGAAGTGGTGTCCACATAATTTTCTATATATAGTGTACCAATGGCTACTCTAATTCATAGTTAACATTGGAATGTCCACCGACTGTTTGTTTGCTCTATAGGTGGTCTGTAAAATACGCTTTTAATAAAGGTGGCACAATAACATTTCGACCGACATGGTCTTTATCCTAATGTGGTCTTCCTCCTTACTCGTAATACATTGTATATATTGTGATGCGAAACTGCTCAACATTCACATTTTATGGAGAAATTGACAGAGCATTTAAACTCCCTTCTACTCAACAGAGTGATGAAACAGTCATCTGCTTTATTATGGATGAATCCCTTCAATATGTACTTAACTTGCACGCACCATTACATAACATTCCCATGAATATATGGCCACACACACACGCACACACACACACACACACACGCATGCACGCACACACACACATTTTCAATAGAAATGAAGTGCTGATGTTGCACAGTGTCTAATAACCTTGCATATCATATTCATAGAACAACTTGCATCGTCCTCAAATTCACATTTAAGCTCTTTTTCATGGTGGATTATTTGAGAGCTCAAAGGGGGAAATCTCAAATCCCAGCAACATCTGCAGACCTCTGTCCTAAAGAAAAGGGTATGGCTTATTTTACTCCTATGCTGACATTGATGTCATTTGGTTCCCAGTGGATTTATATCCTTAGATACAATATGTAATGTGCTATTTGAGGTGTAACCTGGGCCATCAATTGCTTCACTGCTTAGGTAGATTAGCTGAAATCCCATCATATTTCGATAAAATGAAGAACGCCATTTGCAACCAGATACTCAAATGGGCTTATAATGTCCGACTTTTGTTCTGGTATCAAGTTGTTGACATCACGGCTTTTCACTTTTAAATGCATTTCTTCTCAATGCGGT
The DNA here is from genome assembly GCF_036934945.1 of Oncorhynchus masou masou. NCBI lineage: Eukaryota > Metazoa > Chordata > Actinopteri > Salmoniformes > Salmonidae > Oncorhynchus > Oncorhynchus masou. Next base: position 19,789,886 of record NC_088214.1, read on the forward strand.
TCTTTCATCTAGAATGGTAGAACAATCCTTGCATAATGTAATTCAGCTTTATTTTGATAAGTGTTTTTTGTTATGTAATATCTACTGCAAAACCCTAAGAAATAAGCTCCATTCCCTCCTCAACCTGCTGGAGGCAAGCCTTGGGCAACATTGTCAACAATGTCAGTAGTCTTGTGGGATGGGGTTCTAATCATACTTACTCAGAATGTGTATCTCTGACATTCATTATTTGGGGTCTTTTGTAAACAGATTGTGGCAATGATTAAAAGCAAGCAATCTACAAAAATAGATAGAAAGGAAACTTTTTGGGTCTTTCAATGCTTTTTTGTATTGACGTACATTGAAACAAGCAACCACTTTCCCCAGTTACTTTTGTAACTACTGTACAGTAAATGGGAGTACTGATGTTTTTCTGTTATTTCCTTCACAGAAAAGCGGTCAAAGCAACGTTAGTGTTACTGCCTCTGCTGGGGATCACCTACATGCTATTTTTTGTTAATCCCGGAGAGGATGACATCTCGCAAATAGTTTTTATTTATTTCAATTCATTTCTACAATCATTTCAGGTAAGATCATGGAGTCCCTCTTTTCCCAAGAACACAAAAAGTGCCCCTCTTTTCCCAAGAACACAAAAACCCTGAACCTAAATCTGTGTCATTATCTTTGTAGCTTTAATATACTGTTATTTGAAGGTGTTATAGGTTTTATAGCCTGTGGAAGAAGGACAATTTGTAGGCTACTATTGTAAGGCTTTGTGAACCTGGCCCTGGCTGCTATAAGTGTTCTCAGCTGTCAGGAGAATGTTTGTAGAGACATGTATGTGGGCGTGAGTTGTGCACAGTGGGTATTTTCAGTGTAAATCTTCCCTCCACAATGCAAGGCTGAGGGGTGTGGAGAAGGGACTTTGTTAATGGTGCTGAGTGAAGGGATGTGTATAGGATAAGGGTCCATTTTATAACAGTTTCTATTCTTATACAAATGTTATGAGAGGTTGTTCAATCCTGATTTAATATTCCTATTATTGCTCTGTATACTGTATAATTGAAATGGGAAAGGTAAACACGTTTGTGAATCATTCAATTACTTTGTTGTTATTTCTATGCACTTTGTAAAATGAACTCAATTGGGAAGAAAATGTAATCTTCCACTTCTCAGAAAGCAGCATTTTGTTTACATTAATCACATTTTAATTCTGAAACAAATGCCTATTGCTAGCATACCTTGAGTGGAAGTCGGATTATCTGGACTCAGATTAAACACTATAACATATCTGACCAATAGCTGATATTGTCCAATACTGTGCATCCCTATTTTAGTTCATTTATAAAGATAGCTCAATGAAAACAGATTGTAAATACATTCTGTACTATACACTCTAACAGTGTCCTGTCTTGCTTTCCAGGGGTTCTTTGTTTCAGTATTCTACTGCTTTCTAAATGGCGAAGTGAGTCAACAATGATCTTTTCATGTGTGGGCATTGCCGTGTGTCAGATCGCTATGTAAAGGTCTGAGAGGCAGTAGACTTCTAGTCCTGAGACCCTTATTTCACCTCTATCATGGAACGCCATCCTTACCCTGCAGGCTATGTTTGAACATACATTACTGTAGATGCTCTTTATTTTTCTAGACCTATTTCCCCCATCTTTCCCCCTTACTTTAGTGATGCATCATTGTTGAAAGTCATTAAGTGCCATAAAAAGGGTCATGAGTCATTCTGTAATCGGGAAAAATGTGACTCCCTCCTGCTGCTGCTGCTACTGTTGTTCTCCACTTCCTTTAAGAAGCTGTTATTGGTATACACACAAAACAAATACAAATTGTTTGAAGTCTACAGTGGCTACCTTGGAAACTATTTGACGTGAATCCTCATGTATCTGACATTTATTGTTCTGTACTGTTTTGTAAAGATTTTTTCTTGGTGGTTATTCAAATGTCAATTTAGGTTAAAGGGATTTCCTGTGTCCTACATATTGTGTGTCCTAGATGCTTTGTGTGGGGATAGATGTAGTATACTGTAGGAAGGACAAAGAAACACTGGCTGCCCACCACTAATACAGTATTTCATTGTAATCTTCCAGGTGCGCTCAGCCGCCAGGAAAAGATGGCATCGTTGGCAGGACAACCATGCCCTGAGAGTGCGTGTGGCACGTGCCATGTCCATCCCCACGTCACCCACCAGGATCAGCTTCCACAGTATAAAACAGACCACAGCTGTTTGACCTAGATCGCCAAGTTCAAAGGTCGCCTTTGGAAACATCCCTTTTCTAGGGAAGACACTTGTCTTAAGGCATCTCTCCATAAATGTTGTCCATTTGCTTTATTTATTTTCCCCTCTGCATAAAGACAGAGACAGAGCACTTTGAGAAAGAGACCATTAGGATTTCCAGATTATAATACCGTAACATGACGTCCTAGGAGGTCACAGAAGTCAGGACCATTCAAAACAGATGGGCAAGTTTGCCTCTCCAAATAACCATTGTGAAGTAATTGCAGAGTCTAAGTTGTACTGCCATTGCATCAAGAGCTGTTATCATACTATAGTACATCAGGTTATATTTTAATAGGTCAGGAAGGTTGACCTTTCAAGGCCCCGTGCTGGATGCTGATGAGGCAAAACAAAATCAGTGTTAGTGTCAAAAGAGACCCTAATCACTCCCAGCACTGTACTGTACTAGTGGTATTTATATCCATAACCCTTCATAATTTGATATCTATGAGAGGGCAGAGATTATTTAAGCAGGATTGTGCTTTAACAGTGCGGGCACGGGATGCAATTGCATTCTGTGTCTGTTGCACACCAAGTTTGAGATGAGATTAGAGAGATGTAATTATACTGTTAAATAAGGAAGTGATACTCTTTGGTTTGTCATCAGCACTACTTTTATGAGTTGTCAAAATGTCACCCTAAGAGCTTTTCATTTGTATAAATGTTTTAAGGCTAATTTATTTTCAGATTGTTCGTTGCCAATCACTCTCAAACACTTTTGAACAGCATAACGTCAATGATGTGTTTTTCTCACTTCTGTATAAAAAACCATAAGGCTACTCTAAATAAATCAAAGCTATCTTTCACTGGGTTCGAGCTCAGATTATATCCATTATCTAATGCAAATAATGGAGATAGGACTGTGATTCAGATACATTTATATGACACTTATTTCAAAAACTAAACACAAACACTATTTTAGTGTCGTAGACCCTTATTTCAGTCCGCATAATGCCACAGCTGTCCCAAGTCAAGATACATTTTAAGGTACAGTACATTAAATCCTTTTAATGTATTACAAATATTGAATTATTTTCTCTCTTTCAAATCCCAATGTGCTGCACTTAATCATTGTCAATGCTAAGCTGTTGTGTCCAGGAGCCAGAGAGAGATAGAGCCTGATGAGTTCCATTTGGCTTCCTTAATGCTTTGCCCTGCTCAGGTCAACATGCCAAGACCTGCCCCGGTAGTGACCGACCGACCATCTGACCTGCATTGGTGTTATCCACCTCTCCCTCCAGGCCCAGGCACTTAGGCAAGCCTGGTTATTCAAGCTTCAGTAAGCAGTTCTGGGAAATAGAACAGTAGAACTCATGCACCCATGGAATTAACTTGGGATTTGGAATTGTAGAAATTGTGTAAATAGATGGCATGTTGGGGACAAACTCACTAATCTGGTGTGGAGGTATTTCTCTGATTTGGGTTCAAAAGCAAACTTCTTTGGTATCAATGATACATGCTTGTTATCTGACTAGTTGCCATGAAGATAATGATTATGGCAACAATCTTTCTCATTATTTTTGTTACTTTTGGAGTAGTAAGGAAGACCACTCCAATAAAACAATATCACATCTGTTGAGGTTTGCTGTTGTGAAAGGGGCTTAGATATGGCTGTGACTACATCATAAGTAATTATTGCTTTATACACTCTCTTGCAATTGAAATTGTACTCTAACCACATTTATGTTGTTGTTCATTAAAATTACTTGACAAATGGTCTAAAATTGCTTGTAGGGGAAGGTATCAATTGATAATTGCTGTGAACATGATTGACCTGTCTTGACCATTAGAGTTTACATCCCTTGATTGCTCTTGGCCTAATTTTCTGGAACAGTTGTCTATGTAGCAGTTCTCTGTGATATTTTCATACAAAATGTATATTTTCATAATTGTGACTGAGTCCATATGCACAAGAAATCTCTTGAATCAAAGTATTCAAGCAAACAGTCCCGAGATCTATATAAATACGTAAATAACGGTCAATATTTTGCTATTTTCTGGTCCTAAACCACTAAACACTTTTGGTTGAACATCATTTTGTTATTTATGTTTGGGAGGTGCCTCCAAGTTGAATGTTTATTTTGGAGAAGTTTTACTCAGATTTAGGGGTTCTAGTTTGAGAAGGTCTAAAAAGAAGAATATATCTTCAAAGAGTACGATAAAACATGTATAACCAAAATGTTTCGTTGTAATGTACATAAACTCTTTTAAAGTTTGTTGTATATTGTAATTAGTAATTGTACAAATGTTATGACGTAAATATGTTTTTTTCTATTATACTGTTGGAGTGAAAGTAATTAATTAAGAACATTCAGAGCATTCAGGTTACATGAATACCTAGGACCATCCAAAGCAATCGTAGAAAGGTATGAATATTTGAATAACATTTTACTTCATCATCTCACAATCTCTTCTTGTGCAGCTTAAATTGTACTTTCCATTATGTTTTTAGTCTATTGAATTCATTACAATTCTGCACATACAGTACATATTACAATACTCCTATGAAAGTTAAAACTCACCAAGCGAAATCACCCCCAACATTTTTCTTTGATTGAAACATGAAAATTGAGATTTTTTTGTTGCAATTTTTATATTATTTTATAAATATATAATGAATAGTTCATTCAAAATGACAAATTCACCAAAGATAACAGACACGTTTACCTGAATATGTTTACTTGTTGTCAGTGCACTTTCTCTGACCAAATAATTTATTTTTCATACTTTGTACAGCTTCACAATTCTCTGATGTATTCTCGATGTAATAACTTATTAATGTACAGGAATGCATTTTGGCTGTATGTTGAAACACCAACGTTGCCTTTTAGAAAAACAGAAAAGTGTGTTTTTGTGGAACGAAGAAAAACTGTGTTTCTACAGTAAATGTTGTACGGTGTATGATCAATATGCATTTATAAAGGTACATGTGGTAAAATCAACCTTCAGATTTGAAATAAATATTCTATTCAACTCTCTCTGGTTTGTAATGTCTGCTACCTGCAATCTTGTCCAGAATTTCCAGACATATTCATACTTATTCAATAAACAGTATTCACTGAGGAGACAATGAGTAGAAGGGATTGCATGTTGTGCATTGTATTCATTCTATTTCATTATACCAATACTTGATTTGGATTAGGATAGCTTGGATCCAATAAAGGTTTGATAAAGTCTTGCCATCTCTAACCGCAGACTGCCATTAAAATGACTGAATAGAATAAATATTTGAATGATGAAGGATGCTGACTTTACCGCCAGTGTGGCATGCTAGCCTTACATGCAGATGTTAGACCCATTGGGATTATTTTACAATGGCCTAAGGAAGTGGTAGGTTATATAATATGATTGTGGATTGGATGTTATATTATTCTGACTGTGGTTGGACTGAGTGAAGTGGAGCAGAATGGGCTGCCTATGCCCAGACCCCTCAACACTCAACAATTAGCTGTATCTCTTATTCAATCCAATTCAATCCAGATTTGTTTTGAAAATGACTGCTCCTGTTGCTTGACAGGCGCATCAAAGGTGGATTGTGGATCTGATGTGCCCCCAAGGCTATAGGGCCAGATGCTACTGGGTCCTCCTCCATCAACTTGTAATATTTCCCTCAAGTGCACTGTGACTATTTTCAGTCGCATTTCACCAGTCATAAATTTAGCTAATGATAAATGTCATAACTGAATGTAGAGTAGCTAGGTATCTTTTTAATGAAATATATACTTTACTTAGTCATCATAATCTGACATAACTCACAAACTGCACTACACAAATATGACCTGTGTCCTTGACCTCCTTGAATCAGTGGAGCAAAGGGGCCTCAACTGCGTGTCTCCATCAAAAACGAACATGATAATTCCGGCACAATGTATAAATGTATAAATATATATACAGTACCAGTCAAAAGCTTGGACACACATACTCATTCAAGGGTTTTTCTTCATTTTTTACTATTTTCTACATTGTAGAATGATAGTGAAGACATCAAAACGATGAAATAACACATATGGAATCATGTAGTACCCAAAAAAGTGTTAAACAAATAAATATATATAATTTACATTTGAGATTCTTCAAAGTAGCCACCCTTTGTCTTGATGACAGCTTTGTACACGCTTGGCATTCCTCAACCAGATTCATGAGGAATGCTTTTCCATCAGTCCATCAGGACTTCCCACATATGCTGAGCACTTGTTGGCTGCTTTTCCTTCACTCTGTGTTCCAACTCATCCCAAACCATCTCAATTGGGTTGAGGTTGGGTGTTAGTGGAGGCCAGATCATCTGATGCAGCACTCCATCACTATCCTTGGTCAATTAGCCCTTACACAGCCTGGAGGTGTTTTGGGTCATTGTCCTGTTGAAAAACAAATTATAGTCCCACTGAGCGCAAACCAGATGGGATAGCTACCGCATGGCAAGCGGTACCGGAGCGCCAAATCTAGGTCCAAGAGGCTTCTAAACAGCTTCCCCCAAATCATAAGACTCCTGAACATCTAATCAAATGGCTACTCAGACAATTTGTTTTGCCCCTCCCCCCTCTTTTACACCGCTGCTACTCTCTGTTGTTATCATCTATGCATAGTCACTTTAATAACTCTACCCACATGTACATATGACCTATATGAACCGGTGGTCCCGCACATTGACTCTATACCAGTACCCCCCTGTATATAGTCTCGCTTTTGTTATCTTACTGCTGCTATTTAATTACTTGTTACTTTTATTTATTTTTCTTAAACAGATTTTTTTTTTAACTGCATTGTTGTTTAGGGGCTCATAAGTAAGCATTTTACTGTAAGGTCTACTGTTGTATTCGGCGCATGTGACTAATACAATTTGATTTGATGGCATACTCATCAGACCAAAGGACAGATTTCCACCAGTTTAATGTCCATTGCTCGTGTTTCTTGGCCCAAGCAAGTATCTTCTTCTTATTGGTGTCCTTTAGTAATGGTTTCTTTGCAGCAATTCGACCATGAAGGCCTGATTCACACAGTCTCTGAACAGTTGATGTTGAGATGTGTCTGTTACTTGAACTCTGTGAAGCATTTACTTGGGCTGCAATTTCTGATGTGCAGTTAACTCTAATGAACTTGTCCTCTGCAGCAGAGGTAACTCTGGGTCTTCCTTTCCTGTGGTGTTCCTCATGGAAGCCGGTTTCATCATAGCGCTTGATTATTTTTGTGACTGCACTTGAAGAAACTATAATTTCTGGATTTACTGACCTTTATATCTTAATGAAGGTCATTTGTCTTTACTTATTTGAGCTGTTCTTGCCATAATATGGCCTTGGTCTTTTACCAAATAGGGTTATCTTCTGTATACCACCCCTACCTTATCACAACACAACTGATTGGCTCAAACGCATTAAGACGGAAGAAATTTCACAAATTAACAACGCACGCACACCTGTTAATTGAAATGCATTCCATATAGAAAATTGTAAAAAATAAAGAAAAACCCATGAAAGAGTAGGTGTGTCCAAACTTTTGACTGGTATTGTACATATCAAACAACTAATTACCAATGAAATTTAAGTTAACCTCCCTGTGATTTCATAGATCAATTTAAAGGGATTGGCATGTCATGATTGCACATGGATTTTCTGCTCCAAATAACATCCACATAAATGTGACCACTCAGACCCCATTCATCCAAACGCTGTAGACATGCACAGCCACATGCATGCATTAACACACATGCCATCAAACTATAGTAGTTTATGATCATTGTTCTGTGGTAGTGGAAGGAGATTTGATAGTGGCAATGGTAAAAGTAGAAGAGGTTGTGATGATGGTAGTATTTTAGCAGTACTATTGTAATTATCGCTGTAAAGGTACAGTAGTACACTATACCTGCTATAGCGGTGTTTGTCATAGCACATTTTCTTACAGAGGATGCATTCCAAAGTGCTTAAATAAAATTAAGAGACACATTAAGATAGTAAAACAACAGTAAAATAACAATGCACATGAGAGACATGCTATATTGCAGTATTTGTCTCAGTGTGCCTCCAGAGAACGACTGATGGGAGCAGGTTTGTTTATCAAGTCATTCAGGCTTATTGACCCTCAGTGTCAGTTAGTACAGCAAGCAGCATGTAGGGGTCTCCCTGGGGTTGAGCCACAGGGTCTGGGGCTAAAACAACATGATTTGCTTACTGCTACAGCACATTAGGACAATGAGACCACTGTTCACTCGATTCTTCATAGAAGTCAGTTATTCAACTTGGCAAACAATTTGTTCCACATGAAAGGTCAATAAGTTGCAGTCACGATGAAGCCGATATACTGAAATGGAAATATTTAAAAAGAAAAAAGGACAGCACTGGTGACTGATGTATACCTACTGATCTGTATCGAATCATCTTAAATCAGATTTGTAATACCATGTGATTATTGGGTATTATTTTGCTGAAAACAATGAATCAAACAAACCAAACAGCCACAAAATGGTCTCTGGTTTTCAGACCACTGGCTCCATCTATTGGTTGGAGGTGAGAGGCCAATGAACCTACTGCATACTGTAGGCCTATACATTACCCACTAAAGTAATGGTTGGGATCTTTAAGAACACAACAAAATTCTTCTTATAAAATAGCATGATTTTTTTGTTTAAAAATAATAATAAATTCCGCTTTTGTATTCAATGTTTGATTAGGTCTGCAACATGTTTTTCGGGACAGTTGCAGGTCTGCCCTCTTGTGTCTGCAATCAGGCAAATCAAGTGGCATCATTCAGGTGCCACAATCGGCGTGTGGTTTGATAAACCACAGAAGAGAAAAATGGAGACATAAAAAGGGGACCTTGTTCTACAGTACGTGGACACTGACAATAATCACCTCAGACATTTGCGGTAACTTTAAGCAGAGTTACTCCTTTCAAGTGAAATTGTCTTATTAATAAGTAAAGTAAAGACAGACGAGACAGTGAAAGAAAAGATACTTCGTGACCACATCCTTCATTACACATAGTGTGTGCCTGGACTGAGAATGTATGTGATAGAAACACTACAATGGCTACTGACCATGTGCGAAGGACATATAGTACCTTACAGAACACACATGTCATAAAAGGAGTCCCTCTCCTTTCTCCGTAAAAACATAATTTGTATATGTCTTCAGCTCATGCTAAAGATTGTTCATAAACTTTCCTTGATGCAGTAAGATGAATTGTCATTTTTGATATATAAAGATGAAGGACCTCAGTATGGAGTTTGCCTGTTCCATTTAAGTTGTATTTTTGGCAGTTTCTTTGAATTTATCACTGTGAGGTGCTTGTTTGGTAAAGTATGTTAGTTAGACCAATAGCACATTCTTTTGTTTGTAGGCTACATGAGGGAGCATTGACCATAGACCCCAATACAGGACATGTCACATGGCAAGTGAAATATGACAGAGGAAAATCAGTTACAATAGGTCAACTGAAAATGAGGAAGTAAAGTTGCATAATACCATAAGAATGAATCATTCTGTTTAATTACAAGTTTTGATCCACAAATGAACAGTGGGGATATACAATAACATTTGTTATTTGAGTCAACATGAAGGGGAACGATAAAAACAATGAACAGTTAGTTGAACGGTCCTGTCACGTGATGGAATAGCAATCCAACTGGGCACATAGGGATGAACACATGAGATGAGAGGCATAGTGTGGACACTACATAAACATATGAACAATCATCTGTCTTCAACTATCAGGTGTCTCGGCGGTGGCAGCCTTTTTAAGATGCCATGACGTGTTTTACAAAAGCTGTGAAGAAAAATAGACAAGGGAATTAGGTACGGAAATATTGATTGATTTAAAAGGTATGTTTTGGAATGTTTGGTCAAAGAGAGTAAGAAGAGGGTATAATTTTTTACCTTCGTAGTTTACACAGCCGTTGGCGTCCTCCTGGTTTGTCATGAGCTGCTCAACCTCATCCTCCTTCATCTTTTCACCTATAACCAATCAAACATACTGTTCAATTCCCTTTTTTAGTTAAATAGCATTTAAATTGAAGCAGCCCTAAACATCTTTATAGTCTACATTAGCTGTGTCCCATCCTGTATGTCATGTAGCCAACTCTTCTACTGTTGTCAATGGTCTGACAAAGAGTTGGCTACTTCCCATATAAGATGGGACCAGGCAAAGTCAAACTATTTTAGACTGTATTATTGTATGCTATGTTAAAGATGTCTACGGCCATGGACTCACCCAGTGATGCCAGGACGTGCCTGAGCTCAGCGCCCATGACTGTGCCATCGCCCAGTTTGTCGAACACCCTCAGTCCCTCAACAAAGTCCTCATATGTGCCGCGGTCCTTGGCTTTGCAAATGTGTTGGTGGATTGGCAGGAAGCTGTCGAAGTCCAGCATCTTTGTCGCCATTTCTGTGTATGAAACAACAAAATCAGATGTTTATTTATTTATTTTATTTATTTCACCTTTATTTAACCAGGTAGGCTAGTTGAGAACAAGTTCTCATTTACAACTGCGACCTGGCCAAGATAAAACATAGCAGTGTGAACAGACAACACAGAGCTACACATGGAGTAAACAATTAACAAGTCAATAACACAGTAGACAAAAAAAAATACAAAAAAGGGGAGTCTATATACAATGTGTGCAAAAGGCATGAGGAGGTAGGCGAATAATTACAATATTGCAGATTAACACTGGAGTGATAAATGATCAGATGATCATGTACAGGTAGAGATATTGGTGTGCAAAAGAGCAGAAAAGTAAATAAATAAAAACTGTGGGGATGAGGTAGGTGAAAATGGGTGGGCTATTTACCAATAGATTATGTACAGCTGCAGCAATCGGTTAGCTGCTCAGATAGCTGATGTTTGAAGTTGGTGAGGGAGATAAAGGTCTCCAACTTCAGCGATTTTTGCAATTCGTTCCAGTCACAGGCAGCAGAGTACTGGAACGAAAGGCGGCCGAATGAGGTGTTGGCTTTAGGGATGATCAGTGAGATACACCTGCTGGAGCGCGTGCTACGGATGGGTGTTGCCATCGTGACCAGTGAACTGAGATAAGGCAGAGCTTTACCTAGCATGGCCTTGTAGATGACCTGGAGCCAGTGGGTCTTGCGACGAATATGTAGCGAGGGCCAGATGATTAGAGCATACAAGTCGCAGTGGTGGGTAGTATAAGGTGCTTTAGTGACAAAACGGATGGCACTGTGATAAACTGCATCCAGTTTGCTGAGAAGAGTGTTGGAAGCAATTTTGTAGATGACATCGCCGAAGTCGAGGATCGGTAGGATAGTCAGTTTTACTAGGGTAAGCTTGGCAGCGTGAGTGAAGGAGGCTTTGTTACGGAATAGAAAGCCGACTCTTGATTTGATTTTCGATTGGAGATATTTGATATGGGTCTGGAAGGAGAGTTTGCGGTCTGGAAGGAGAGTTTGCAGTCTAGCCAGACACCTAGGTACTTATAGGTGTCCACATATTCAAGGTCGGAACCATCCAGTGTGGCGATGCTAGTCGGGCATGCGGGTGCAGGCAGCGATCGGTTGAAAAGCATGCATTTGGTTTTACTAGCGTTTAAGAGCAGTTGGAGGCCACGGAAGGAGTGTGTTGTATGGCATTGAAGCTCGTTTGGAGGTTAGATAGCACAGTGTCCAATGACGGGCCGAAAGTATATAGAATGGTGTCGTCTGCGTAGAGGTGGATCAGGGAATCGCCCGCAGCAAGAGCAACATCATTGATATATACAGAGAAAAGAGTCGGCCCGAGAATTGAACCCTGTGGCACCCCCATAGAGACTGCCAGAGGACCGGACAGCATGCCCTCCGATTTGACACACTGAACTCTGTCTGCAAAGTAATTGGTGAACCAGGCAAGGCAGTCATCTGAAAAACCGAGGCTACTGAGTCTGCCAATAAGAATATGGTGATTGACAGAGTCGAAAGCATTGGCAAGGTCGATGAAGACGGCTGCACAGTACTGTCTTTTATCGATGGCGGTTATGATGTCATTTAGTACCTTGAGTGTAGCTGAGGTGCACCCATGACCGGCTCGGAAACCAGATTGCATAGCGGAGAAGGTACGGTGGGATTCGAGATGGTCAGTGACCTGTTTGTTGACTTGGCTTTCGAAGACCTTAGATAGGCAAGGCAGAATGGATATAGGTCTGTAACAGTTTGGGTCCAGGGTGTCTCCCCCTTTGAAGAGGGGGATGACTGTGGCAGCTTTCCAATCCTTGGGGATCTCAGATGATATGAAAGAGAGGTTGAACGGGCTGGTAATAGGGGTTGCGACAATGGCGGCGGATAGTTTCAGAAATAGAGGGTCCAGATTGTCAAGCCCAGCTGATTTATACGGGTCCAGGTTTTGCAGCTCTTTCAGAACATCTGCTATCTGGATTTGGGTAAAGGAGAACCTGGAGAGGCTTGGGCGAGGAGCTGCGGGGGGGCCGGAGCTGTTGGCCGAGGTTGGGGTAGCCAGGCGGAAGGCATGGCCAGCCGTTGAGTAATGCTTGTTGAAGTTTTCAATAATCATGGATTTGTCGGTGGTGACCGTGTTCCCTAGCCTCAGTGCAGTGGGCAGCTGGGAGGAGGTGCTCTTGTTCTCCATGGACTTCACAGTGTCCCAGAACTTTTTGGAGTTGGAGCTACAGGATGCAAACTTCTGCCTGAAGAAGCTGGCCTTAGCTTTCCTGACTGACTGCGTGTATTGGTTCCTGACTTCCCTGAACAGTTGCATATCGCGGGGACTGTTCGATGCTATTGCAGTCCGCCACAGGATGTTTTTGTGCTGGTCGAGGGCAGTCAGGTCTGGAGTGAACCAAGGCCTGTATCTGTTCTTAGGTCTGCATTTTTTGAACGGAGCATGCTTATCTAAAATGGTGAGGAAGTTACTCTTAAAGAATGACCAGGCATCCTCAACTGACGGGATGAGGTCAATGTCCTTCCAGGGTACCCGGGCCAGGTCGATTAGAAAGGCCTGCTCACAGAAGTGTTTTAGGGAGCGTTTGACAGTGATGAGGGGTGGTCGTTTGACTGCGGCACCGTAGCGGATACAGGCAATGAGGCAGTGTTCGCTGAGATCCTGATTGAAGACAGCGGGGGTGTATTTGGAGGGCCAGTTGGTCAGGATGACGTCTATGAGGGTGCCCTTGCTTACAGAGTTAGGGTTGTACCTGGTGGGTTCCTTGATGATTTGTGTGAGATTGAGGGCATCTAGCTTAGATTGTAGGACTGCCGGGGTGTTAAGCATATCCCAGTTTAGGTCATTGAAAGCATCCACACTACCACCAATACAGGAGCTAAAAATGTAGAACATTCATTTGTATTAAAATAATACATATTCCATATATGATTAACCAAATTAGATTTCAAATATAAAAAGTTAATAATAGGTACATTTTAAAAGCTTATTGATAAAACATCAAAGAAAGGCAACTGATCAACATATATTTTTTATTGGTTTTAGAAACTCCCCAAAATAAACTGATCATGGAATGTTGCATGGACTTACCTTCAGGCTTGGGCTTTCCAAGGACGTACATGATTTCTGCGTTGGTGGGGTTCTGCCCCAGTGCCCTGATCACATCACCACACTGTCCGTACGTGATCTTCATCTCATTGAGTGGTGTCCTGTCAAACAGTTGGAAAGCATCCTTGAAATCTGTGGAGAGAGCAACACAAAAGTGGCGTTGTGTTTCTAGATTATTTTACGCTTGTCTTTCAGGGCCCTAAAAGCAGGCTGGTCTCACAGCATGCAAATCTCAATTTGAGTATAGGATGGACATTTTCAAAAGACAATGATTTACTGTTGCTTTCTCTCAACACATCTCTATCACTTTCATGTACATCTGTCACATTCAGTGGTGGAAAAAGTACCCAACTGTCATACTTAAATAAAAGTAAAAATACCTTAATAGAAAATGACTCAAGTAAAAGTAAATGTCACCTAGTAAAATTCTACTTGAGTAAAAGTTTAAAAGTTTTGGTTTAAAATATACTTAAGTATCAAAAGTAAAAGTATAAATAATTTCAAATTCATTATATTAAGCAAAACAGATGGCACCATGTGTTTAGTTAGTCCGCCAGATCAGGGGCAGTAGGGATGACCAGAGATGTTCGGTTGATAACTGCGTGAATTGGACTCTTTTCCTGCATTCAAAATGTAACAAGTACTTTTGGGTGTCAAGGAAATTGTATGGAGTAAAAAGTACAATATTTTCTTAAGGAATATAGTGAAGTAAAAGTAGTCAAAAATATAAATAGTAAAGTACAGATACCCCCAAAAATGTACTTAAGTAGTACTTAAAGTATTTGTACTTAAGTACTTTACACCACTGGCCACGTTCATGTACTTCTGTCACATTACACTTTCATGTACTTCTGTCACGCTCATGTACCATAATATATATAATATATCCCATTTCACGCTTTTGTACTTACTGCTGGGGCCACTACTTTTACATATGGGTGCACTTGGCGTTGCAAGCGCCATGCTCTACCGACTGAGCCACACAGGACCCATACCAGACTAGATATATTGTGAAAATACAGTCAAACAAACTCTAACAACAATAATTCAATCTTACCTTCAATTTGCTCGGGGGTGAATTCAAGCTGAAAGGAAAAGCAAAATCATTAAACCCTATTTGGTGAAGGATGTGAATGTGAAGGGAAGTGAGCAACAATTGAAAATGACTTTGAAAAACTGAGGTCAAACACATAAAGCCTTGATAGTAGTTGTATCACACCACTCGCTTTTATGACGCCCCCACTGTAGGTGTCCGAACAATATAGAGATTCCCCAGGCTCCAGTTACACTCCACGTATTCTAGTTATTTAAAGCCAGGGCTTGGTCAGTGTCAATTTATGGCTGACCTTCAGACACACACAGCCTCCACACACATGCCTCCTGCTGACTGTTTTGATTGTGCACATGCCTTTGACCGACTGCTTTTCCTGTCTATGTTTTACACCAGGTCTGTTGTCTTAACGCAAGATGATGTGTAAGATGGAGGTTACAAGTGTCATGCAAATGATTAAGTGACACTTCACCAGCATAGAGAGAAAGTGCCCTGTTAAAAGGGTAAGCATTTCACAGCTGATGAAGGAGGTCAGGGTTGAGTCACTTGAGTCCGTCTGGATGAACCTGACTGTAAAGTGAATGTGAAATGGAGGAGAAAAGGAGGAGAAGGACACTAAAATGAAATGGTGCTTATCCCACATTTCTGGTTGTCTGAATAACTTCAAAGGTCTAACCTAAAGCTGTATTAAAATCCAATTTATATTCCTTTGAAATCCTTCATGTAAAGAGGATCGCACCCTTCTTTTTCCTATTGTGTGTGTTGGATTTGTTTCAGATAGTCATAAATTACTGTCAGATCTGTGGATATTTAGAGATCCCAGCCAACAGTGGAGATATATATTTTTGTATGTTTAGATAAATGGCCTTGGTAAGATATATATGTATTTATCTTTGCACTTTTTCCCCCTTTCTTTTTTGCATAAAGCCAGTCAGCCTTTCGATTTGGGTGGTCTGCTATGCATGGACATAAATTAAAATCACATTGTGTGGCTTTAACCTCACTACATTGGAATACAGCTTTACCCACATAGAAGAGGCAGAAATAGCAAGAAACAAACATTGTCTTGTGTAAGCTAATATTTACCAGCTCAAACCTCCATCAAGTTCAAGCTACTTTGGCTTATGTACAAAACAATGTGACTTACAATGGTAAATAATAGTACAAAGAAAGCTCAAGGCCTGTGTTTGCATATCATGTAAATGATCATTGTTGCTCTTCAATCTGTCATGCTACTGGTGTTTTGTCTTATCAATGTGGAAACGGCTGAACAGTAGGATTCCTATATGAATGCACTGCACTGTTCACGTCACATGGTGTCTCTGATGTTCTTGAAAAACACAGATTATCGATGGAAGACCGAACTCTTAGTGCCATCTCCTTGAAAGGTCAGTTTTGCCCTCAAGTGGATAGATGGCTTGATGTTGAGATTAAGGGTATTACATTTTTCTTATCAATTTTATGAATGTGAAAAGAATGGAACCTCACCCATATGATAGTAAAAGTATGTCCTGTCTGATAGCCCAGTATCAATTGTTGCATCTAATAAACATATAATAAACAGCCTTTTTCAATCTTGAATAAATCGCTAATCATTTTAAACACATTTGAAGATAACGAATAATTGAAAAACATGTTTATGTTAATGTTTCCCCTACCATCAAGACCACCATCCAACACTCACATCCAAAGCTCATCACATTTTCCTTATTCCCATCATCATGCAAACCAAAGTGAAAATAGGAGTTTTTCTGTACCACAACTTCTGCAGGGTTAAACTCCGGGATCTTGACGGGCTCAGGCTCTGGGGCCTTGGGTTTGGGTGCTTCTTTGGGCTCTTCCTTCTTCTTGGGCGCCATTGTGAGAACAGAGATGCACAACTAAGCACAGGAGCCACAGGAGGAACAACACAGCAGAGGGTAACACTTTGGGTAGGGGCTGGGGCTCTTTATTCTGTCAGTCCAGGTGTCATCCTCACCCCCTCCCTGGCCCGCAGAGCTGCCAACAATAGTGAGTGTACTATAAAAGGCCATGCTTTGTGCTTCTATTTAAGACAGACTACAGGCTGCGGATGCACATCATCAAGATGCCTACTAATTTGGATTGAAATCCCCCGCCTGGGTCCTCATCCTTGAATCCAGCTATTTCTATCTAGTCCATATATGTGTTCAGGTGTGCATGCTAACTGTTCCCGTAGATGGTAGTTAGCATTGGCTCGCAAAACTACCTTTAACGTCCTTCATACTAAACACAAATAAATAAGAATGGTATCCACAAGTTCATCTGACTCTGGGGAAGTAGATAAAGGGCTTTATTGCCAAAACCCTGAACTTTTCCTTTAAGGGAAAATGATAGTGTTGTAACCGAAACTCTTTGTTCTACCAGTTACTGAGCTAAGGTGTTGAGGGGGGATATGTGATCATCTGAGAAGCAGATGGTGAATGCGACTCACATTATCCTGCCATAATAATATTGATAATACCCTGCAATTACTCTCCACTCAGATTGAATATTGCATAATGGCTAATATTATCTGCCACGGATAGGACCGGAGGACATGTGTGTGGGCAAGCATGGTGGGTCTGTGAGATTATTATTTATTTATGGGACAGATGTTCCTATCTGCAGGGATTTGCAGAGCATTAGTGACAGTGTGGAGAGAGATTTGAATAGTCTCTCTGCTGGCAGTAGACCCAACAAAATATTAATTGCTCTTGGACTGGACTTTTCAGATGTTAGCTTATGGACCTCCTAATAAAAAATGGCTTGCTTGATCCATGACAAGACGCCATTGTCTCTTTCTGAACAGCTTGCCCCAGAGAAATCCACAGCACCGTGTATTTTTCCCTTCAGTTAACATGCAGGATCAATCTGATGGAATTATTGGTTAGTTTCACACTGACTGCTCACCTTGCCTTGCACAAAAAGACAAGGAAGGAAACTTTCATTATAAGAGGATATTGAAATGCTGTGTTTAGTGATGCATACTGCTGACTATGGATAACAAATGGAGAGAAGAATATGGAAATATGGTCAGTGTCAGAGAAACAAAGCATAAACACAGCACACACTCCTCCAAATAATGACTGCATCTAATATAATCACTGAACTATCAAGAACCTGCCAAGTAATGGTATATTTATTTAATCCGAAGAAAGTGGTCTCCCATCCAATGTCTACAATAGTCCACATTGCATTGTTTGTTTCTGACAATGCTTGTGTCCTCTTGTCTGTATGCTACTGTACAAGGACTCTGGCAGCTGCTTTGTGGTTGTATTTCAAGACCCTGCGACTGATACATTATTCTATGCCCATGTCATGTGAAAATTAGACAATTTGTTTGATTTGTTAAATAAAGTTGATGGTGTGACCGATATAATCTAAATGAACTGTTCTTCCTCATGTACTTTTGTTTCCTAGAATATCACACAGGCATGTGACCAAGTTTGGATTGGTTCAACGCCATCTCCTGAGCTTCCCAGTGTGCCACTTTTAACTTCCGATTGCTTCCTATTTCCTGATTGTCTTTGAATTGTTTCAACATTTGGCAAGTAAATACTGAATGAGCCTAGAGATTTCCTGTTTGTAATGATGAGTGAGTATACTGCTAAAGGGAATATAAATACTAAATGAGAGAAGAGATTTCCTTTTCCTCAACTAAATAGGCACACAGGTGGCTAACAGCTTTACTCTGACAACAGGGTTATATGATAATTGAGAGCTTTGGACTATAATGTTCTATCGGCATTTTAGTCAAAATTGAGTTATTGACATATCCTTGTTCTGTTGACTGTTCTCTACCGATAAAGTGCTCTAAATACCCCAATTCATGTTGTTAAGTTCAAAAGAATACCATTTCAAAATTGCTGACACCATTCAAACCAATGAGGATTCAGACCTTTAAAGCCAAGCATCTCAGAATCATCTTTTTGCAGATAAAACTTTATAGTCCCAAACTCTCAATGTGTCAATCTGGGCTGAATGAAGTTAATCCATACAGGGGTTATTCAAGGCTACATCTCACTCTACCTGGAGAGCCTACCAATCAAAGGCAAAATACAAGCTTATCAGGTAATAACTCTACAGAGCCCTGTGTGAAAGAGGCAAGGTAGGCTTAAGGCCAGCAGTGCAGATTTCATTATCACAGGCTGTGATAACCCACAATACTGTGAATATAATGTAATTATTGCATCAAACATCATACACTGGCTACTGATGAACTCTGTTAGTGTTACTGAATTGATCAGCTCCTGTATTCAGAAATCATCCTGCTCAATGTCATTTGCATCAGTTATCAAATCAATGTGAAATGTTCTACCAGCCATGAAATGACTGATAATTGCATAAATGTGTCAGCAAAATTACTCTCCGAACAGACAGTACTGCAGCTTGCCATTATTATGTTGTGATGCCTATCCAACTCATTGCTGGTTGCACTTGCACTTGAACAGAACCCCGGCCAGTCAATGAGTGTCAACCTACATAGAGGCACAGATGGAAACTCAGTGTGTCAGTCAGGGTATAAATGGATCAAGCCCTTCATAGCTCTAACTGCCACACCACGAACATTATATCAGATGATTGACATTGAAGAGGGCTATTGCAGTCATCCCAGAATGACCACCCCATGGGGAAGCTCGTAAAACATGCATGATCTGTCCAGTTTGCTATTTTGGTGCTGCCTGTTGTTCTCTCTGGTACGTACCTTGGAAAGGGTCCAGACAATTTACAATGTCAATTGTTATTTGGCCCTCAAACAAAGCGAAGCGACCTTCAGTGCAGCTGTACTGTAGCAGAGGCTGCTTAGCAAACTAAAGTCCTAAGTAAGTATAGACACACTTAGTTTGAACTTTACTGTTTGGATTCAATGAAACACAGTAACATCTCTTAATCCAGAAGGGACAAACAGAGAAGGGTACTAACTAAAATTAATTAATTTACAAGCTGTACACTGTCGAATAACAGCCATAGAGCACAATTATCCAGGAAATTCAGCTGGCAATGTCTCAAATGATGGTTCTGCCCTGCCGCGTGGCAGGTTATAATTCTGTCTAAGTTCAGGAGGACGTGGATAGCCCTATTCTCAGGGAGGAAGAGAGTTGATGATTAGAAGGAGAAACACCCAATAACTAGTGTGGATCCCTTTGCATGATAGTTCAATGGCCAGGACTCCCGCATGAGACTGGATTGTTAGGGTCTAGTGAAGTCAAACATGTGATTTCCTGTTTTTTATATATATTTCCACACTATGAGCTTGGCATAATACTGTAAAATTGTGTAAAGGATGATAATGCCCTTTGCGTTTAAGAGTGTAAGAGCTGTTTGAAAAGACCGTCTGAAATTGAGTTTGAGTGGGAAATTACTTAATTGACCAATACAAAAGAGAGTTCAAAATCTCTCTGCCAATAATAGCTAGTTTTCAGTTTTCCCCTCCCCACTCAGGCCACTCCGAGTCAGTCCTAGCAAATTTCTTGCTTGAGAAATTGCACATTGCTAAGAAGCTGTTTTTGTTTCTTTTTGACCATTTTAATTGAACACAATCACAGTAAGGTACTTTATAGTTTCCTAGAAACGATTTGATATTGAGATAAAAATGGCTGCATTGAACTGCGATTCAACTCATTCTACTAATATGAAACTACATTTTTACATTTTTGTATATTGAGAGTCACAATGGTTAATTGCGCTGACACAAACGTTTTTGGACAATTTACCTTGTTGTAGCATCTTGTAGACATGAATAATTTAATACTGTTGAACAAAGTCTGCAATCAGATAGTCAACTTTAAGTAATGATTGTACAAGCATAGTTTGGAGTACATTATCAGTGACATCTATAATCGAAATGTAGGCTTTATACTGTGTCATCATACTGTGGCTATTGAATGGCAATAGCTAAGTTCGATCTTTTGTGAACTTTTTGTAACCGTCATACGTACAGCTGCATCATGTCCGGGATTATCTTTATGTGGATGACAATGAATGTTCTTATGTGATTGACATTTACCTCTGGAAAATGTATTCCTCCAAATGGGTCTTTTAGTGATCATACAAACAGCCTACTCTGCTGTGTATTGTCCATGCTGAAATAGAATCAAATAAAGTAAAGTAGCACATCATTCTAAAAAAAGAGGATGACACAAAAAGTAATTTCACATTTTAGATTAACCCAACAAGCTTAACATATATTACTTTCTGAGTTATTCAACGTTGTTGTACATTTATTTGTCAATGGGGTTTCATAACTTGTTTCTGATTGGAGTAATTCAAGGTGTTCCAATTGCAATGTACCAATTGCCCTCGGTCTCCCTTATAGGACCGTTATGATGGAACATACAATTTATACTGATTTACTGTTACAACAGAGCATGTATGAATGTATATGATATACAATTTGTATTTATTGAAGACCTGCAGGGTCGAAAGCAATCTTGTCACTCAAAGAACATCAAACTATTATGGGTCAGCACAATGGCCTAACACTAACAATTGGCTGAATAGAGAGACAAAATGACCTAATACAAGATCACTTTACAGTTTCCTAAAAGGCATTGACTTTCAACAGTGTGCTGTAATATCTGAAAATAGCAACTGTGCTCATCATGCAACTGTAACTTTAGTAAAAAATGATTTACTTTCACTAAGAACTTTTTGATGTACTTTTATTAAGAAATTATTATGGTCACATTTTGGATCTGGAAACCAGTAACAGACACTGTCTGGTTACTCTTACTTTAACACAGTAAGGCTTGAAAGGTAAGTCATGTAGGGCTTTCTAAAACATGTTTCTACAGAATCCATTCAGCCATTTGGATTTGTACCTCATCTTCTTCCAGAAAACGTGTCTCACATTTCATCTGAGCTGATGATTGTCTCCAGTTCACATCCCAAAGGCGATCAGACATTTGGGAGTATGTTGCTATCAGGAATATGTTCTCTACAGGAACTCTACTCAGTTCTGATGGTCTCTTTGATCTCCTCTGTTCCTCTCTGACCATTGAAGTGCATGTATGTAACATATTCATGTATTATCTATTCAGTGATAGGACTAGACCTCAGTACTCGTTGATTAGATTTAACATGTGAAAAAGACACAATCTTTATAAAAACATTTGCCTATTTTAAACTCACAGGAAACACGTAGTTAAACATTGCATGATATTTGTGAGTATTTCAAATCATACAACATGGAGCACTGAATAGAAAAACCTTCACTAAACTTGAACTTGTTACTATGAGGCTAGTGCCACACTGTCAAACTGTCACCAGGCATAGACTGGGACACAGTGCCCTCCTTTGGCTAAAAGGTTAAATATGTGACATGGAGTCAACAACACCCATTTACTTTCTATATGACAGACAAGGAACAAGCTGTACAATTTTATATGAATGAAAGACGTTGAATGAATGAAAGCTGTTGAATGAATGAAAGCATGAAATCATGGTTTTTGATGACTCCATCACTATAATTCCTGTAGAATGTACAGCATCTCAAGTAAACTTTACATGATCGCTGTTCGATCGAACCCATGCACACTCAATTGAACAAATTTTAATCTACTTTAAACTTTAAAATATTTGGTTTCTTAAATTTCATTCAAAGAACATCCAACTATTATGGGCCAGTTCAAATGCCTAACATTAACTGTTGACTAAATAGAGAGACAAAGTTACCTAATACCAAAGTTGTGGACACGAGTAACATAACTTGCATTCGAGTCTGACTCCAGTCCCAAATTTCATGACTTGATACTCAACTTGATAGAAATAAAATAACTTGAGACTTGACTTCGGGACTCTAATTGAACTTGACTTGAGACTGATGACTTGAAATGATCTGGCCAGGTTTTATACTGTTTTGTCACTCATTTTGTGGCAGAGAGTCTACCTGGATTACTCTCCATGCACCCAGAGGCAGTAGCTGCAGCATCTCCCTCGCAAAGACAACTGCAACAGATTGGCTAGTGAAATGCACACGCAGCACTCTGATTGGACCAGCAAACTGTCAATCAACACAGGTCGGGTGAGCTAGCAGATTGGATCAGGTGCAGCACAGATGTCAAATTATAGGAAGAGCAGATTGTCATAATAAATAAATATGCAGCTCCAAAAATTGTTTGGTGATCAAGAATATGAACATTTACCCATCAGCAATGGGGCATCAATTAGTAGCATAGGTGTTTTGGTATGTAGCAGTTGCTTGAAATGTCAAATTTACTCATGAATCTTGCATTTAGAATTTGTTTAAAATGAATTATTACTGTGGCGAAGACACACCATAGGCGCGGCTCTTTACTTGATCTCTCAAAACTCCCACCAGTGGAATGCTATTTTTCTCCTGTTGAAGAAAAAAAGTTTTGTTGCTTTCACATGTTTAGCCAATATCTAAATTGCACCTGGGCAGGAAAACTACATTATGCCCTTTCTCCTGCATTTCAAAGTTGATGGTACAATTTTTTCCCAATAACTCAATTTAGCGGAGTATCTACAGAATGAGCATTTTATTTTACCCATTGATCAAAAGATTGGACACCCGACTTGAATGCACATTTATTGGGCACATATCAGACCTCAGTATAGTATAGTTTTGTCCTCATGTCATTTGGTGGAGTACTTGTGGTTTTTATTCTCCGGTCATTTTATGATCCTGTGTTGGATCATTCACCCTGTGTGTTGGGTTGACCGTCGTATTTTGTACACGGAGAATAAACTGTCTATTACTGTAACCTGCTCTCTGCGCCTGATTCCACCCACCTTGGTACTTCGTGACAAAATGTTTATTTACGAATCAGGGGGCAGGCAAATGACAGAGGGCAGGCAGAGGTCAGTAATCCAGGGCAGAGTTCGTAAGGTACAGAACGGCAGGCAGGCTTATGGAAACAGGAGACAAAGGGCTGTGAGACATAGGTTTAATCCTAGATACATGAAAAGTGAGATGTATACGGAGGATACGGGGCAACAGAGGACGAACAGCAGAGGGGCTAAGAATCTTGGAGTTGGGGAAAGGGCCAAAAAATGTGGAAAAAGTTTTCGGGACTCCACTCGGAGGGGCAGATCCCGAGTGGACAGCCATACCCTCTGCCCGAGACGATACCGGGGAGCTGGGGTCCGGTGGTGGTCCACCTATTGACGATACCTGGAGGTGGTCTTGAGAAGAGCCTACCAAGTTTTCTTCCAGGTCCGACCTCTTCCTCTTGCTCCGGGAGGAGTGGGGGCTGATATCCAAGGGAAAGCTCAAAAGAAGAGAGACCAGTGGCAGAGCAAGGGAGGGTGTTGTGGACGTACTCAACCCACATGAGTTGCTGGCTCCAGGTGGTGGGGTTGGCGGAGACAAGGCAGCGAAGAGTTGTGTCTAGGTCCTGATTGGCTGCTCCGACTGGCCATTAGACTGGGGGTGGAACCCAGAGGACAGGCTGGCCAATGAGCATGCAGAACGCCTTCCAGAATCGGGTCAAGAACTGAGAACTCTGGTCGGAGACCATGTCCAAAGGGAGTTCATGGATCCGGAAAACGTGCTGCAACATGAGCTGAGACATCTATTTGGCAGAGAGTAGCTCAGGGAGAGGAATGAAATGGGCGGCCTTGGATAACCAGTCCACTACTGTAAGGCAACGGTGTTGCCATCAGACGGGCGAAGACCAGTGATGAAGTCCAGGGATATGTGTGACCAGGGACAGTGAGGGACAGGAAGTGGTTGAAGGAGACCAGCTTGAGCTTACCGATGAGTTATATTCTGTGCACAGATCGTGCAGGTGGCGACGAAAGCGGAGGTGTCAGGGACAATGGTAGGCCACCAAAAGCGTTGTCGCATAAAGGCCATGGTCCGACGGGAGCCCAGGTGGCAGGCAAGCCTGGAGGGGTGGACAGCGTGGACAGAGTCAGGAACAAACATTCGTTTATCTGCTCCCCCCGGCTGGGAACGCTACGCCTCACAGACCTGATTCTCTATTCCCCAGCTGAGTGCTGCCATCAAACACGAGACGGAAAGGATGGTCTCGGGTTCTGAGGGTGTAGCCGCGAGTCTATAGAGGCGTGAAAGCGTGACATTCTTGGATCCCGGGGTGTAGGAGAGGGAGACGTTAAACCGTGTGAAAAGCAGGGCCCACCTAGCTTGCCTGAAATTGAGACCCTTGACGGTGCAGAGATATTCCAGATTCTTGTGATCCATCCACACAATGAAAGGATGTTCCGCCCCCTCTATTGACAACGAAAATGAGGGGGAAGAGCTAGAGAACAACGTGACAACTACGAATGAACAACCACCGAGGAACAAGGAAAATCAGGAAGATTGGGGCAGGGAAATGCAGCTAGCGAGCGTACCTAATGTGACTAATGTGGCTCCGGTGGCTAAGAGAAGGATATGGTCAATTCAAGAAGAGAAATGAACAGACAGAAGTATTTTTTGTACTGCATAATGGGACTAGCTCACTTGGTCTTATTTGCCTGAAGGCAGTCAATTGTTTTAAACAAGCAAATAAAGAGCGACATTTCCAGTCACACCATGCCACTTGAAAAACATATACACCACAAAGCAACCACAAAGCAACAAAATAGTGCAACTCAAAGGACAGCTCAAAGGACAACAACATATGTTGGACAGATCTCGCACTGTTGCAGAGAAAACAACAGAGGCAACATATGAGATTGCTTGGATACTCACAAGAAACAAGAAGGCCTTTACAGGCGCAGAGATTGTCAAAGAATATTTTTTGGCCTCAGCCGAAATATTGCATGCTGATTTCACAAACAAGAAAGCTATTTTAAAGCAAATCAAAGGACTGCAACTCTCAGACTCGACCATAACAAGACGCATAGAAGATATCGCCGAGGACATCGGTAAGCAACTGATTACTGACATATCTGTGGCACCATGTTTTAGTATTGCGCTTGACGAAAGCACTTATCCTCTACAGGATTGCTGGGTCCCCCTCGGGACGGTTGAGCTAACGTAGGCTAATGCGAATAACATGAGGTTGTAAGTAACAAGAACATTTCCCAGGACATAGAAAAATCTAATATTGGCAGAAAGCTTAAATTCTTGTTATTCTAACTGCACTGTCCAATTTACAGTAGCTATTACACTGAAATAATACCATGCTATTGTTTGAGGACGGTTCCGAACTTGAAAAGTTATTAATAAACCAATTTTGCACATCAAATAAAATAAAATACAATTTTATTGGTCACATACTCATGGTTAGCAGATGTTAATGTGAGTGTAGCGAAATGCTTGTGCTTCTAGTTCCGAAAGTGTAGTAATATCTAACAAGTAATCTAACAAATTCACAACGACTACCTTATACACACAAATGTAAAGGGATGAATAAGAATATGTACACATAAATATATGGATGAGCGATGGCCGTGCGGCATAGGTAAGATGCAGTAGATGGTATAGAATACAGTATATACATATGCGATGGGTAATGTAGGATATGTAGATATTATTAAAGTGGCATTATTTAAAGTGAATAGTGATACCTTTTTTAGATCCATTTATTAAATGTATTAATAAGTGACATTGCCCAATTATGTGTTTGGCTCCGCTTCCCTCAAAACGAGTCGTTCAGAGAGGAACCTTCATGTTTACTTCCCCTTCAGGGACAAACACGAGGAGAGGATATTTTGAAAGCCCTTGTTACATATTTTGCTTATAATAATATTGACTGGTCAAATGTGGCATCTGTGTGCACTGACGGCGCCTCAAAAGTGCGAGGGAAGGAGAAGGGACTCAACAATGAACATTGTGAAACAAAAACAGAGAAACAGACTGACCTGGATTGTCACACAACAGACAATAAATCTATAATTAATTCAGTCAAGGAGCCGAAGGGAAATTTTCGCTCATCCAACTACTGAGGTAACCCTTAATACAGTGCCTTGCGAAAGTATTCGGCCCCCTTGAACTTTGCGACCTTTTGCCACATTTCAGGCTTCAAACATAAAGATATAAAACTATTTTTTTGTGAAGAATCAACAACAAGTGGGACACAATCATGAAGTGGAACGACATTTATTGGATATTTCAAACTTTTTTAACAAATCAAAAACTGAAATATTGGGCGTGCAAAATTATTCAGCCCCCTTAAGTTAAGACTTTGTACCGCCACCTTTTGCTGCGATTACAGCTGTAATTCGCTTGGGGTATGTCTCTTTCAGTTTTGCACATCGAGAGACTGAAATTTTTTCCCATTCCTTGCAAAACAGCTCGAGCTCAGTGAGGTTGGATGGAGAGCATTTGTGAACAGCAGTTTTCAGTTCTTTCCACAGATTCTCGATTGGATTCAGGTCTGGACTTTGACTTGGCCATTCTAACACCTGGATATGTTTATTTTTGAACCATTCCATTGTAGATTTTGCTTTATATTTTGGATCATTGTCTTGTTGGAAGACAAATCTCCGTCCCAGTCTCAGGTCTTTTGCAGACTCCATCAGGTTCTTCCAGAATGTCCTGTATTTGGCTCCATCCATCTTCCCATCAATTTTAACCATCTTCCCTGTCCCTGCTGAAGAAAAGCAGGCCCAAACCATGATGCTGCCACCACCATGTTTGACAGTGGGTATGGTGTGTTCAGGGTGATGAGCTGTGTTGCTTTTACGCCAAACATAACGTTTTGCATTGTTGCCAAAAAGTTCCATTTTGGTTTCATCTGACCAGAGCACCTTCTTCCACATGTGTGGTGTGTCTCCCAGGTGGCTTGTGGCAAACTTTAAATGAAACTTTTTATGGATATCTTTAATGGCTTTCTTCTTGCCACTCTTCCATAAAGGCCAGATTTGTGCAATATACGACTGATTGTTGTCCTATGGACAGAGTCTCCCACCTCAGCTGTTGATCTCTGCAGTTCATCCAGAGTGATCATGGGCCTCTTGGCTGCATCTCTGATCAGTCTTCTCCTTGTATGAGCTGAAAGTTTAGAGGGACGGCCAGGTCTTGGTAGATTTGCAGTGGTCTGATACTCCTTCCATTTCAATATTATCGCTTGCACAGTGCTCCTTGGGATGTTTAAAGCTTGGGAAATATTTTTGTATCCAAATCCGGCTTTAAACTTCTTCACAACAGTATCTCGGACCTGCCTGGTGTGTTCCTTGTTCTTCATGATGCTCTCTGCGCTTTTAACGGACCTCTGAGACTATCACAGTGCAGGTGCATTTATACAGAGACTTGATTACACACAGGTGGATTGTATTTATCATCATTAGTCATTTAGGTCAACATTGGATCATTCAGAGATCCTCACTGAACTTCTGGAGAGAGTTTGCTGCACTGAAAGTAAAGGGGCTGAATAATTTTGCACGCCCAATTTTTCAGTTTTTGATTTGTTAAAAAGGTTTGAAATATCCAATAAATGTCGTTCCACTTCATGATTGTGTCCCACTTGTTGTTGATTCTTCACAAAAAAATACAGTTTTATATCTTTATGTTTGAAGCCTGAAATGTGGCAAAAGGTCGCAAAGTTCAAGGGGGCCGAATACTTTCGCAAGGCACTGTATGTGTTTGTAGGCTGTACATTTGTCTGACATTATATCATTTCCTAGACCAGGAAATATCCTGGATTGAGTTGAGTTTGATTTTGATTTCTTTGGGGCCATTTGTTTTTTCATAGTTTCTTTGATTTTTAAAGTCCTTTTTGACCTATTTTGCAGACATTATTATATATCCGAACCACTGTGCCATCGCTATCCTTATTTTGGAGAAAAAAAACACAATTTGAGCACATTTTTGCATCCTTTTCCTCCTGCCTGCTGCGCCAATATCAAATCTAACAACTATCATCATTTGCTAATTAATTTAATTGGTTTGTGATAGCTGTTGATAGACGTACGATGCTCCTGTTTAGCTGTATCAATTTCGACCAACCTTTACTTGATTGAAAAGACCGGTGTCTTTTAACCTCCCATGGCTAGTTGCAGGTAAAACGTTGGAATTGAGTAAATGCTCCATTATGAAACTAAATACATTTTTGCTCCATGAAGTAATCCAACAATGTATACTCCCCCATCTTGTTGTTCGGCACTTCCTCTTTCACCTGGCAGTCACTGGCAGTATGTGTGTGTGTGTTTGTGTGTGTGCGCACGCCTGCATTTGTGTGCATATGTAGCTGTTGCCTGAGAGACTAAGCTTTAACACATCTGTCTCAATGTCTGTTGGGCAGGATATGATAAATGACCTGATGTCTCATTACTGAATACCACTTAAATATTCACTCTCTAGTAGACAGCTTGCTGGTTCCGTAAGCAATAAGCATTATGCCTCAAAATGAAATTAACAGAAAAAAATACAATTAAAGGGAGCACGAAATTTCTATTATAGCATATTGGCAGACTGTAATTCATATTCCATTCACCCAGCTCAATGTAAAATCAATAGGTTTAGGCTACATCACCATAGTCAATATTTTCCCTATACCCATCATGAGGTTGCTACAATGAATCTAAGGGAGTGCCAGATAAAGGGGAGGTAATGAGTGAGGTAATGGAGTCCAGGTGTGCCTCATGATGATGCACAGGTGCGCATAATCATAATGATTGATGCCAGGTGTGCGTAATGTTGGTTGCCTGGACCGGTGTTTAGTAAACCGGCAATGTTGAACGCTGGATAGGTGGAGCAGGACTAGACCTGACAAAAAAATCTAATCATAATCAAATCAAATGTATTTGTCACATACACATGGTTAGCAGATGTTAATGCGAGTGTAGCGAAATGCTTGTGCTTCTAGTTCCGACAATGCAGTAATAACCAACGATTAATCTAACCTAACAATTCCAAAACTACTACCTTATACATACAAGTGTAAAGGGATAAAGAATATGTACATAAAGATATATGAATGAGTGATGGTACAGAACGGCATAGGCAAGATGCAGTAGATGGTATCGAGTACAGTATATACATATGAGATGAGTAGGGTAGGGTATGTAAACAAAGTGGCATAGTTTAAAGTGGCTGGTGATACATATATTACATAAAGATGCAGTAGATGATATAGAGTACAGTATATACATATATATATGAGATGAGTAATTTAGGGTATGTAAACATTATATTAAGAGGCATTTTTTAAAGTGGCTAGTGATATATTTTACATCAATTTCCATCAAGTCCTCAATGTTAGTGGTGGCTGTTTAACAGTCTGTTGGCCTTGAGATAGAAGCTGTTTTTCAGTGTCTCAGTCCCTGCTTTGATGCACCTGTACTGACCTCACCTTCTGGATGATAGCGGGGTGAACAGGCAGTGGCTCGGGTGGTTGTTGTCCTTGATGATCTTTATGGCCTTCCTGTGACATCCGGTGGTGTAGTTGTCCTGGAGGGCAGGTAGTTTGCCCCCGGTGATGCGTTGTGCAGACCTCCCTACCCTCTGGAGAGCCTTACGGTTGTGGGCGGAGCAGTTGCCGTACCAGGCGGTGATACAGCCCGTCAGGATGCTCTCGATTGTGCATCTGTAGAAGTTTCTGAGTGCTTTTGGTGACAAGCCAAACTTCTTCAGCCTCCTGAGGCGCCTGCTGCGCCTTCTTCACCACGCTGTCTGTGTGGGTGGACCAATTCAGTTTGTCTGTGATGTGTACGCCGAGGAACTTAAAATTAAAACTTATTACCCTCTCCACTACTGTCCCATCGATGTGGATAGGGGGGTGCTCCCTCTGCTGTTTCCTGAAGTCCACAATCATCTCCTTAGTTTTGTTGACGTTGAGTGTGAGGTTATTTTCCTGACACCACACTCGAGGGCCCTCACCTCCTCCCCGTAGGCCGTCTCGTCGTTGTTGGTAATTAAGCCTACCACTGTAGTGTCGTCCACAAACTTGATGATTGAGTTGGAGGCATGCATGGCCACGCAGTCGTGGGTGAACAGGGAGTACAGGAGAGGGCTCAGAACGCACTCTTGTGCGGCCCCAGTGTTCAGGATCAGCGGGGTGGAGATGTTGTTACCTACCCTCACCACCTTGTTGCGGCCGTCAGGAAATCCAGTACCCAGTTGCACAGGGCGGGGTCGAGACCCAGGGTCTCGAGCTTGATGACGAGTTTGGAGGGTACTATGTTGTTAAATGCTGAGCTGTAGTCGATGAACACCATTCTCACATAGGTATTCCTCTTGTCCAGATGGGTTAGGGCAGTGTGCAGTGTGGTTGAGATTGCATCGTCTGTGGACCTATTTGGGCGGTAATCAAATTGGAGTGGGTCTAGTGTGTCAGGTAGGGTGGAGGTGATATGGTCCTTGACTAGTCTCTCAAAGCACTTCATGATGACGGAAGTGAGTGCTAGTCGTTTAGCCCAGTTACCTTAGCTTTCTTGGGAACAGGGACAATGGTGGCCCTCTTGAAGCATGTGGGAACAGCAGACTGGGATAAGGATTGATTGAATATGTCCGTAAACACACCAGCCAGCTGGTCTGCGCATGCTCTGAGGACGCGGCTGGGGATGCCGTCTGGGCCTGCAGCCTTGTGAGGGTTAACACGTTTAAATGTTTTAATCACATCGACTGCAGTGAATCAGATTGTTCGGACCAGCGTTGAACAGACCTGATTCTGTCGACAACATGTCAATTTATATTGCAAGAGCTCCAATAGGTCAGAGGATGTCCTCCGGAAGTTGTCATAATTGCTGTGTAAGTCTACAGAAGGGGCTGAGAACCATGAGGCTCCTAGGTTTTGCATTGAAGTCAAGGTACCCAGAGGAGGACGGAAACTAGCTGTCCTCTGGCTACTGTCGATCACCATTGCAAAACAGTGTTTAAATACATTTGGTGAAGTTAATATATTTAGTATAGTTTTTTTTAAAAGGCTAACTTTTTTTTGTTTCACTATTTTGCTGAAATTCAATGAGGAGGATGGTCCTCCCCTTCCACCTCTGAGGAACCTACACAGCTACCACTACTCTTGCTCAAATAAAAAGGTTATCTGTCTCATCTACATTTTTAAGTCAATCTAAAAACAAACGATTCTGAGGTAAGTTGATCTAATATTTTGTCATTTACAAAAAGTTATATATATATATATATATATATATATATATATATATATATATATATATATATATAATCTAAGTTAGATCTATAAATAAACGCTTTACATTAACCATTAGGCCCAAAGATACTTTAAATAACAAAAAAAAGTGTAATCTGAGGCCACCTATTTCTCTTCATAGTTTATTTGGTTCCATCATCCACATGCCTAATTTTGACCAAACTTTGCTTTTTTGTGTCAGCAATTGGATATTGTTCTTAGGGGGGCTAGTTACCCCAAATTAACATATTAATGCTTCTCCCTAGCCATATTAATACTGCTGCTTATACAGTATTTGCATATAGTCAAGTGTAGTTATAGTGAAAGGATCATTGGCTACAGTTGTCCTCTATAAGCCTGTGAGGAATATGCTTGTTGGGTGAAAATCAATTATTGATACGTTAAGATCAACAGAATAGGCTGCCAGAATCAATTTGTGAAGTAATCAGTTTGTTTGAAACACATATTGTTTTTTCCAGCTTGGGAGAAGATTGTGAGATTCCTTATCCGGTTTGGATCTTATTTCCTGTTTCTCAGTTTCCCGTTGGGAGATCTGAGTGTTGAGCTGTCAAGGCAATAAGAATTGCTGTCATATTAGATTGAGATGGGGGAGGGCGGCAGTAAACTATTGTTCTGTTGCGTTCAGAGAGAGTGTGTCCCCACTTTGTTTGTTGTCCTGGAACAATAATTCAACCATAATTAGAGAGATAAGCCAAAGCCAAAGTATTATACTGTAATGAAGTGTTTATTACCATCGATTACCTCATATTTCTTTCGCAGAGTTAGAGTGGATGAGGGATGCAAGCAAACTTGAGGACCATGAGCTTTTAATATAACTTCTACTTAATGTATATTGAACAAAGATATAAATGCAAAATGTAAAGGGTTGGTCCCATGTTTCATGAAATGTGTTGATCCCAGAAATGTCCCAAAAGCTTATTTCTCTCAAATGTTGTGCACAAATTGGTTTACATTGCTGTTAGTGAGCATTGCTCCTTTGCCTGACAGGTGACAGGCGTGGTATATCAAGAAGCTGATTTAACAGCATGATCATTACACAGGTGCACCTTATGCTGGGGACAATGAAAGGCACTTTAAAATGTGCAGTTTTATTTGTAGAGTAATGCCACATATGTTTCAAGTTGCATGCAATTGGCATGCTGACTACAGGAATGTCCACCAGAGCAGTTGCCAGAGAATGTAATGTTATTTTCTCTACCATAAGCTGCCTCAAAACATAGTTTTAGAGAATTTGGCTGTACATCCAACTGGCCTCACAACCGCAGACCACGTGTAACCACGCCAGCCCAGGACCTCCACATCTGGCTTCTTCACCTGCGGAATCGTCTGAGACCAGCCACCCGGACAGCTGATGAAACTGAGGAGTAATTCTGTATGTAATAAAGCCCTTTTGTGGGGAAAAACTCATTCAGATTGTCTGGGCATGTATCCCCAGGCAGGGGCGCAGCCATGGGTGGGCTTGGGAGTGCATAGGCCCACTCACTTGGAAGCCAGGCCCACCCATGGTTGAGACTAATATTTTTTTTTCAATTGACTGATTTCCTTATATGAACTAACTTTTGTAGAATTGTAGAAATTGTTGCATGTTGCGTTTACATTTTCTTTCAGTATATATTGTTTGGGAAACATTTTGTAGTAAGCATTATGCTTAAGTTTGTGAAATTCAAGCCTGAGGATTGGATCAGAAGGTAATGTTTAGAAGGTAAAAAAACAATAGTGGAGGTCGTATTTTGAAGAAACTAAAGAATTAAGTGAAAATGTTGGAACGCAACATTTTAAAATCACTTGATTGTGATGACATCCTTCTCCACAAGACAACAAAAGTGATAAATGTATCAAACACATCTATATTTTGATATATATATATAGATAGACTCTTCAATGATGATGAGAAGTTAAAGTGAAAAGGCTACGAGTCTGTCTGTCAAGCTAATAAACTGTGCCTTGTGTCACATTGTGCAGCTAGGGGCATTAACCTGGGTCCCACTCTCTCTCTCTTTCTCTCTGAGTTTCCACATCATTGATAATTTCCCCTTCACTTCAGGCATATCACAAGGCATAGCCTACATAGGAGTGAATGTTGTGCTCTCACCAAGCAGATGACATCCATACAACTGATTAAGCAAAGCAAGATGCTCAGGAGGAGATGCACCATGCTATTTCTTATTATATCTACAATGCCCATTCTACCCAACTGTGTTCCCAGATTGAGTCTGTATTTTACACTTTCGGGGCCGCTGACTCATGACTGTCATCACTAAGGTGTCCCAACAAAAAAGTTATTGTAACTTTTACTAACAACATCGCAAAAAAAACTGCCAAAACATTTGGTATAATCTAGATTAGGTTTAAGGGTGCTTCCCAGCCACCATAAATTTGTCAAATATACAGCCAACTCAATGATTTTGGTTGAGAGTTGGTATAAAATACATGTGAACATAATGGGTTGTGTTTGGACATTGCAGTCCAACAGAGAGTTGAACTTTTGACCCAATGTATCCAGACTAGCTAGGTCCATCAACTAATTGAGTTCAATCAATGGAGAGTGCCCTTGTCTAAATTCTTTCCACTCGCAACCACATCCCTAAACCCCAACCACACATTGGCATTTCATGACTTTGGGTTTTAATTTGTCCAAAGAGGCCTTACAAACCAGAAAAAGAGACGCATGCATAAAATAAAAACTATATTTTTTGTCAAAGAAAACAATAACTTGTTGGAGACCAATTCAGGGGAGTGCTGAAATACGTGTAGTGTTCAGCTGGAACCTTGTTCGCCAGTCTTCCCTTTGTGTTGCACAGCAAATTAAAAACTACAGTCTGGCTTGCTAGATTAGATCTGCTGCTTTTAATCACTGAATGTAGATGTAAAAACACTTTTCTTGGGGTCATCTGGTATTGAAGCATCAAATTCTAGTGACAAGTTGAGTTCATTAGATAGTTGTTGTGCTTTTAACTCCTCTTGACCTATTCAATACTTTCCTGCAGTCAAATGCCCTAGTGGCCTCATGAGTGGAACGTTATTAATATTTTTCATTTTTCATGATTTTGTTGTCTTTCAGTCTTCTGTGACGTAAATAAAGTGTAATATTGGGAGGCAAATACATTTCGAACTTCATATCTGACATGGTACGGGTGTCATGTTTTATTTCCATAGCCATCCATGGTGGTGAAGTGTATACTTTTGTTTCAAAGTAGATTTGTTTTTGCCCCATGAAATGAATCCATTCCTCTGATGGTCACCAGGAGTGAGTGTGTGTGTGCGTCTGCCTTTCTGTTTGTGTCTGTGTTTGAATGTCTGAGTGAGTCTGTGTGTGTCTGTGTGTGTGTGTGTGTGTGTGTGTGTGTGTGTGTGTGTGTGTGTGTGTGTGTGTGTGTGTGTGTGTGTGTGTGTGTGTGTGTGTGTGTGTGTGTGTGTGTGTGTGTGTGTGTGTGTGTGTGTGCGTGCGTGCGTGCGTGCGTGCGTGCGTGCGTGAGTGTGTGTGTGTGTGTGTTTGTGTTTGTGTGTGTGTGTGTGTGTGTTGGGGGTGGGTTGCTTGTAAAGGATTGAACGATAAATATGAAGTCCATTGCCATTTCACTCCACTATTTTTGCATAATAGTAGCCTGATTTAATTGATATGCTTATATTATTATCATGTGAATTGTTATCATTATCTGTTATGCACAAAGTTCTTACTGTAGCACACATGTACTGTATATGTTATTTCAAATATCTTGAGTTCTTTCTGCTCGTATCAGTATGTGATAATAATATGTGTGCATAATTTATCATGCATATTTGTTCCTTCTATCTGTCCAATGTTGAGCTATATAAACTGTCAGTTAGAATGACATCAGCTACAATAATTCACTTCATGTTCCTTTATATTTTCTTTGTGTACATATTCTATTATACAGTTCAAGTATTTCACAACAGTATTGTGATTCAACTGGGTGAGACTATCAATGGAGGCTGCTGAGGGAGGACGACTCATAATAATGGCGAGAACAGAGTCAATGGTGTGGTACCAACCATATGGAAACAACGTCTTTTATGTGTTTGATACTGTTCCCTTGACTCCATTCCAGCCACTATTATGAGCCATCCTGCCCTCAGCAGCCTCCATTGCTCTCTAGAGCAGTTTGCCCTATGCATACACAATACATACACAGGGCCAGTATTTCTCAGATGTCAACAGCTAAAAACAACCGGCTGTTCCAATGTCCTAGTCTGTAACCAAAGTATTATCATCCAAATTAGCCTGCATGCCACCCTGTTTCATCCAGCCAGTGGGACACCAGCAACGGTAAGGTTAGAGGGAGTACAGCATAGCACACAAAACATAAGCATCTCATTATTGAGTATGTTGTAATTTAATGTTTAATTATGTGCTTATTCATGCATATAAATTACAATTTAAATGAATGTTTAACTCCTGCAGGAGGACTGCAAGCTAGATAAAATGTGAAACATAAGACTACATATTGTAGAGACTGTATAAAATGTGATATCTCATAAGCATAGCGTATGCACATAGGAGTTGCGAGATACTCTTAGATGCAAAATCTATGCTGTGTGACAATCTCTCTCAGTGTGATATACGGTTGAGCATTTCTGTGGCACAGAAGCATCATTCTCTCCCATGTATAATGGATATGGATTAGATGGCGCCTTAATCCAAATCAATCTACTCAACACACACATCACCTTGTTGCTATGTGTGTGGTAGGCAACATGTAAGCTACTATAAAAAGACAATTTGATGACTAATTTCCAGACTCTTTACTTTTAGTAATATATTTATCATTTTCTTATAAAGTGATAGGTATTTGTCTATCTGTTCTAATGAGTAAGCAGTAAGATGAATGGTTGTGTCAGTACATGCAGTAGGGCGATTTATCTACTGAACTTGACCAATTTTTCTTCTTGAGTGTATTACCTTTAAGGCTTCTGTACACATTTGGTGGTTGATAGTCTTGTTAATTCATGGTTTTGAAAGAAGAAAAAAAACACAGTAGGCACATTTTTTGAATTTGTCACCAGAATGTGGTGACATTCTAACAGTGCAAGAGTACTACAATAGATACAAATGTTCCTCTAACAAAACCAATCAATGAACCAATATTGTTCGACATTGCACTTATTGGCGTCATTAAGTCTACGTGCTGACTCACAAATCTATACAGAATCTATATAAACAATATGGTTGTTCCTCATGTAGAAATATATTTTTTTTACCTTTATTTAACCAGGCAATTCAGTTAAGAACAAATTCTTATTTTCAATGACGGCCTGGGAACAGTGTGTTAACTGCCTGTTCAGGGGCAGAACAACAGATTTGTAACCTTCTGGTTACTAGTCCAACACTCTAACCACTAGGCTACCCTGCCGCCCCATATTCCAGCAAATGATTACAAGTATGGTTTTACAAACACCATGTCGTTATTGTAGAAAATAATGTGTTTTCAATGACTTAAATGCTTAAATAAAGGCAATTAACACCATGTAGTATATGTAGAACAACCATATACACTGAGTATACAAAACATTAAGAACAACTGCTCTTTCCATGACAGACTGGCCAGGTAAATCCAGGTGAACGCTAAGATCCAGTATTGATGTCACTTGTTAAATCCACTTCAATCAGTGTAGATGAAGGGGAGAAGACATGTTAAAGAAGGATTTGTAAGCATTGAGACAATTGAGACATGGATTGTGTATGTGTGCCATTCAGAGGGTGAATGGGCAAGACAAAAGATTTAAGTGGCTTTGAACAGGGTATGTTGGTAGGTGCCAGGCGCACCGGTTTGTGTCAAGAACTGCAACGCTGCTGTGGTTTTCATGCTCAACAGTTTCCCTCGTGTATCAAGAATGATCCACTACCCAAAGGACATCCAGCCAACTTGACACAACTGTGGGAAGCGTTAGAGTCATTTTTTATTGATTTGGCCTTTATTTTACCAGGTAAGTTGACTGAAAACATTTACAGCATTGACCCGGGGAATAGTTACATGAGGATTAATGAAGCAATTGGATGCTGGGGATGATTAGGTGGCCATAATGGTATGAGGGCCAAATTGGTAATTTGGGACCGACCAGGACCAACTCTGTTTAGCTCCAGAGGAAAGCCGGCAGTGGGATGCAGGGTGGTATACTGCTGTCTGAACATTGGTCAATATGGGCAAGCATCCCTGTGGAACACTTTCGACACCTTATAGATTCCATGCACCGACGAATTGAGGCTCAATATTAGGAAAGTTTTCCTAATGTTTGGTACACTCAGTTTAGAATACCTAGAATATCCATATACAGTGCCTTCGGAAAGTAGTCAGACTCCTTGACTTTTTCAACATTTTATTAGGTTACAGCCTTATTCTAAAATGTATTAAATATTTTTTTTTCCTTCATCAATCTACATACAATAACCCATAATGACAAAGCAAAAACAGGATTTTAGAATTTTTTGCTAATTTATTAAAAATGAATTCAAAAATTTTACAGACCCTTTACTCAGTGCTTTGTTGAATCACCTTTGGCAGCAATTTCAGCCTTGAGTCTTCTTGGGTATGACGCTACATGCTTGGCACACATGTATTTGGGGAGTTTCTCCCATTCTTCTCTGCTGTTCCTCTCAAGCTCTGTCAGGTTGGATAGGGAGCGTCGCTGCACAACTATTTTCCATTTGATTGGGTTCAAATCCGGACACTCTGACTGGGCCACTCAAGGACATTCAGAGAGGACATTCAGAGACCACTACTGCGTTTTCTTGGCTGTGTGTTTAGGGTCGTTGTCCTGTTGGAAGGAGTACCTTCGCTGCAGTCTGAGGTCCTGAGCACTCTGGAGCAAGTTTTCATCAAGGATCTCTCTGTACTTTGCTCTGTTAATCTTTGCCTCAATCCGGGCTAGTCTCCCAGTCCTTGCTGCTGAAAAACACCCCCACAGCATGATGCTGCCACCACCATGCTTCACAGTAGGGCTGGTGCCAGGTTTCCTCCAGACGTGACACCTGGCATTCAGGCCAAAGAGTTCAATCTTGGTTTCATCAGACCAGATAATCTTGTTTCTCATGGTCTAAGAGTATTTAGGTACAAACTCCAAGCGGGCTGTCATGTGCTTCCGTCTGGCCAGTCTACCATAAAGGACTGATTGGTGGATTGCTGCAGAGATGGTTGTCCCTCTGGAAGGTTCTTCCATCTCCACAGTGGAACTCTAGAGCTCTGTCAGAGTGACCATTGGGTTCATGGTCACCTCCCTGACCAAGGCACTTCTTTCACAATTGCTCATTGGTGTTTCCAGACTTCTTCCATTTTAGAATGATGGAGGCCACTGTGTTCTTGGGGACCTTCAATGCTGCATATTGTTTTACGCATCCACAGATCTGGGCCTCGACACAATCCTGTCTCAGAGCTCTACGGACAATTTTTTCAACCTCATGGCTTGGTTTTTGCTCTGACATACACTGTCAACTGTGGTACCTTACACATACAGATGTGTGCCTTTCCAAATCATGTCAAATCAATTTAATTGACCACAGGTGGACTCCAATCAAGTTGTAGCAACATCGCAAAGATGATCAATGGAAACAGGATGCACATAAGCTGAATTTTGAGTCTCATAGCAAAGGGTCTGAATACTTATTTCAGTTTTTAATTTGTAAGAAATGTATAAAAATTTATAAAAACCTGTTTTTGCTTTATCATTACGGGGTATTGTGTGTAGATTGCTGAGGATTTTTATTTACTTAATCAATTTTAGAATGGATTAAGATAACAAAATTAGGAAAAAGTCAAGGGGTCTGAATACTTTCCGAAGGCACTGTATGTTCTTGCAATTTCTAGTGTATTAAATTTCAGATTTATATATGAGAAGTAGTTTCTTAAACGATAGGATTCATGAGTTTTTACTCACCAATGTAACGACACATTGTGGTCAAAGACATAGTAACTTAGTTTAAGTCACGATTTGGTTTCCTATAAGTAAAAACACAGTTATGTTTTTGGCTATTACATTTTTATGAACTTATTTCCGGATATGTTCTACACTATCCACAATAAACAACTTCTGAACATCATATGGAGGATTTCCTCTGTGCTAACGTGTTCGTTTGCTAGCTCGGTAGCTAGCTCAAGCTGGCTAACGTGAGCGACTAACCATGCTAGCATGTATTTACATTCCAGACCAAGTGTTGACGGTGGTGAGCTACAATCCACCGATCACAGGAAATGGAATCTATCCATTTGGGATTTCCCTGACTCTCCAATGACCTTGTGAAACACCCCCCCCCCCCCCATGGTAGCTAACTCAGCCTTCACTCTTTTAAAAGTTTACCGTTGGATGCGCCCAGCCATCAAGCCTCTGCTCTCTCTTTGCTTTGATCTGTGGTTATCTTTTAGTTGTGTTGTGTTAGTTGTATTCTAGCTGGTCTCCAGTAGTTGGGCTCTAGGTTGCTGACCATAACTGTGGTGGTTGGCTAGGCTAGTTAGGCTAATAGCTAGTTGGTTAAATAGCTAAAGTTCACTGGCTGGCTAGCTTTCTGGCTAAGATAATTGCATTTAGCTAACATTCTTTGATAACTGGTTAGATGCCATTATTCATTTCCAAAACTTTGGTTTACTTTAATGTAGCTGTAAACTAGGTGTTGATAGCAACTGGATGACTCATGTAGTGCTAACATAACGTTAGCAGGCTGGTTTAGCTAACGTTAGAATGCTAATTGGTTAGCAATCTTACATGTTGATTTGTAACAGTAAATATAGAAAGTACTGTATTTACTTGTAATTTGGCTGAAAATGAAATTGAAACGTGTAGCCATGAGTGCAAACAATTTGGCTTAATTTGAAGTTATACATAGGAAGTTATTTCGGTTTAAATTTACTTTATAGGGAATAGGCTGGCTTGTCAGTTCCTCCATTGTCACGCCCTGACCTTAGAGATCCTTTTTATTCTCAATTTTGGTTAGGTCAGGGTGTGCCTATGGTGGGTAATCTAGTTTTTGCATTTCTATGTTGGCCTGGTATGGTTCCCAATCAGAGGCAGCTGTCTATCGTTGTCTCTGATTGGGGATCATATTTAGGCAGCCTTTTTTCCACCTGTTGTTTGTGGGGTCTTGTTTTTGTGTAGCTGCCTGTGAGCAGCTACACACTGTATTGTTTTTGGTGAGTTGCATATTTATTAAACATGTTGAACTCTAAGTACGCTGTGCCTTGGTCCATTCATTCCAATGATCGTGACATCCATATTAGATCACCCCCCAGGATTTTATTTTTAACTAAATGACTTCGGCATACTTCGGAATTCTGAAAGGTTTTATGTAATAACTAAAAAAAACTGAGGTGTAACTTCGCATTGGGATTTTTGATGTGTATACTATTGCAAATCAAGATGTTACATGTGGTTAAGTTTATGCTACCTACCCTTCAGCTTTAGTGTAGCTTAAAACTTCTTCGATTATGAAGTAATTGGTAGCTCAACACTGCTGAAGATACAATAGTTGGCAATTTGAAAGATTGTAAATTGAACATTTATGAAGGGTCACTTACATTTGGAAATGTATGTACTAATACAGTAACAATAACAATATGTATGTCGATAACAATTATATTATGACAAAGTGGATATATCATGTTAGAGGATATGCACAGTATGGCTAGGC
This sequence comes from Oncorhynchus masou masou, assembly GCF_036934945.1. Lineage (NCBI taxonomy): Eukaryota > Metazoa > Chordata > Actinopteri > Salmoniformes > Salmonidae > Oncorhynchus > Oncorhynchus masou. The sequence continues at coordinate 19,831,345 of NC_088214.1, forward strand.
TATTAGTGGAAAAATAACAGTGTAGGCTAAATTTGCCTGGAACATTTTACATCTCCTCCCATACATTATCTGTTGATAGCAAATACATTAAAATATGCAAAATGTTAGCGTAGTTTTCTGTAATAAACTGGCAACACTCAGAAATATGTTGAATGTGGAGATTGTGTGGAATGGGGTGAGAAAATACTGTATGTCATTTTAGAGACGTGGTTTACTCTAACGCAAGAGAGCGCGGACCAATGAGAACCTTTCACGCGCTTCTCTAATACCTGCCTCTTTCATCCGCCTTCATACTCTCACAACTGGTGTCGAGCAACTGCCGTTCACATCTGGCGCCGCGTTGAATATTAGGGTTAACTCTTTAACTTTCTGATTTATTTCGAAATGAGGCTGCCTTTTTAGATTTAGGTGGTTCTGAAAAAGCTGAAATGCATCAGAGTTTGGTTTGTCACAAATAGCGTAAGTGTGATCTTTATAGCCTGGTTTGCGATTTCCTTGGACTGTCTACACCACCATGCGTAAACAGAGCATGGTTACGTTTGTAGATTTGATACATCCACATAGAATGAATATAAGTATGAAGTTACACTTTTTATAGTTCGATACAATGTCTAGAATAGTTGGTCATTCGTATGCATGGTCCATCATCTATTCAGTTTAGAAATTAATGTCTGGTGGGACAGCCTACACGATAAAATGTTTCGTCATAGCACGAATCTTATTAGAAAAAGTTGATAATTCTATGACTTACATGACGGTTTGCCTTGAGATTCACTTTTCATTTTAACACGGCTTCCCGAGAAAAGATTATGTATTTCAATTGTGTATAGTTCTTCCCAGTGACAGATGACATGATGAACTATGCGTTTGTCATATAATAGGTCATATAATAAGTGACATTTTTCATATGATTTTGTCCACTTATCAAGTAACATTTGGACGGGGTTCTTGGGAAGGAAATTTGGGATATGGCATAAAGGCGCACAGCTCCATACTGAAGTGTTTAAGTTAGTCTGAAGGGAAATTTAAAAGACCTAAAAATACAGCGCTGGTTTCTTCTCCACAAAGAATCATTTGAACTTCCCACCGCAGAACGAGAGCGACATAAATAGTTCTGACATGTGGATGTAATTTCAGAAGAAGTAAAAAACCCCCACAAAAAACAGACATGCAGATAAATAAAGTGAGTGGGCTCAGTTTGAACGTATTACAGATTTAAAACGAGGGAGGGAAAGCGAAGAGATTATAGTTATGATTTTACAAGCCACTATCAAGACCATAATGAGAGGACAGATAGAGTGAAAGATGACTTGCTCTTTTGAAGACAGTTTAAAGTAAATTAAGTCATTTTAACTGAAGCATCAACTCAACCTTGCTTTCTGAAACGACTATTGGAGGTTCGGCATGGTTGTCTCAGGGATGGGCCCCCCTCTAGTGCTCCACAGTGTGGGCTTTCTTTTCTTCAGCTTGGTCCTCAGTCACGTCTGTCTGGTAAGTTATTCATTTCATTATAGAACATGTTCTGCATGTCATTCTTGTATTTTACCACATGTATAGGCAGCTGACCTTACAGCCTATTCAGTTGTAATAGGTTGAAGCTAGGCTATATATTTTTTAATAATTGTGACCTTCATTGAACATACCAGCCTATTGAAGCTGAAATTATGTTGACAGATGATCCACGATATGAATAAACTGTCTAGAAAAATGTTTCTTCATAATGGAACAAATTAAACAGACATTCCTTAACATCTCTTCCCATAGCACTTGTAGAGCAAGGATGTTTTGTTAGACATTGTACCTACAAAATTATATTCTGACCTATTCCACTGCCCTGCTCAGAGCATACTGTGGATACATATACTTTTAGAAAAAAGGGTTCCAAAAGGGTTCTTCGGCTGTCCCCATTGTAGAACCCTTTTGGTTCCAGGTAGAACCATTTTTGATTCAAAGTACAACTATTTTGGGTTTCATGTAGAACCCTCTCGGGAATGGTTCTACCTGGAACCAAAAGAACCAAAAGGGTTCTACCTAGAACCAAAAAGGGTTCTCCTATGGGGACAGCCGAAGAATCCTTTTAGGTTCTAGATACCACCTTTTTTTTCTAAGAGTGTACACACCCACTCAGTGTATTGCATTCACTCAGGTACATAATGCTATGCAGTGCAATTTCCATGAATTAATGCTATTAAAGAACCTCATAAAATGTAGGCATTTACTTAATTATGTGTGAAATTGTATTACTACAGTAGACTATAATGTGTGTAATTTCAATTATGCATGAATCCTACTGAAGCCCCATCACACAGAGATAGAGTGCATGCGTTAAATCACTTTGCCAAGCCTAATTAATAGTAATGTTGACATCTCTGATCAACTATGTTGAATACAGAAACTGCATGTACATCATCAAGGGAGACAGAGAGAGTCTAAATACAAAATGTAGGTTTTTACCATTCTTTGTATCCGGCATGGGTATTATATTAATGAAAAAATGCATTCACATGTAATTTCAGTGTGGTGTTTTCCAAAGGAGAATGCTAGTGTACATGCACCGCATGGGGGCAAATCCTCATTAACATTTTATGTCTGTGTAATATCATGCTCATGTAGGTTTTCTCATGTTGATAGGTGATGTTAACTTATTAGTAAAGCCACAAGGTTGATGATGCTATTTTCAAAAGTCAGTATAACAGTAGCTCTACTCTGTAGACTACACAGTGGCTTTACCGACAGCAGTACAGGCAACTGCAAGTAGCACTGCTGGTCGTGGTTGTCCTGTGTTTTTTGGCTGAGTGTGTTGAGCGTTCAACAGGCAGTTTGCTGGGGCTGTGAGGTACAGTGCCTTTCCCTGGTGATGTGGTACATCACTGTGCAGCAGCACTGCTGGCATAATTGGTTTAGATGGCAGGGGAAAGAATTCTAACATAGCTAACTGCATTTATAGCTGATTCAACATTTGATCATTAAAGGATGTGTCTGTAAATTTGGTTTACCCTTTCAGTTTTGATGTTTTGTTGTGTTATTTTTCTCAAAAAAGTTATATTTAAGAGTTGTGTTTTTTATAGTATATGTCCAGTGATGATATCCAGGTAACTGCCAAAATTATGGAAAGACTTGAGTAAGTGAGGGATACACAGTATATTGAAAGCAGGTGCTTCCACACAGGTGCGGTTCTTCAGTTAATTAAGCAATCATGCTTAGAGTCATATATACAAATGCTGGGCAGGCCATTATTTTGGCTACCATAGGATGACAATGCCCCCATCGCAGTGCATGAGTGGTCACTGAATGGTTTGATGAGCATGAAAACGATGTAAATCATATGCCATGGCCGTCTCAGTTACCAGATCTCAACCCAATTGAACTCTTATGGGAGATTCTGGAGCGGCATTTGAGGCAGCATTTTCCACCAACCTGAACAAAATACCAAATTATGGAATTTCTCTTGGAAGAATGGTCTCACATCCCTCCAAAAGAGTTCCAGACACTTGTACAATCTATGTCAAGATCATTGAAGCTGTTCTGGCTTGTGGTGGCCCACCACCCGATTAAGACTCTTTATGTTGGTGTTTCCTTTATTTTGGCAGTTACCTGTAGATATCCCCTAGTTTACGTAGGCTGAGTAATGAAGCACTAACATCTAACATCTATAACTATAACTATATATTAAGTCCTATGTCAGTTAGTATGTATCCTTCCATTAAGCTATACTTCATTTGAAATACTTAAAAAAGAAAATGTACGTTGATATAAACTGATGGTGCTTGCTGTACAGAGGAAGGATCTTAATTTCAGTTTCAGGAAGCTAGGCGTATGTCGCACATCACTACTTCACAGAAGAAGCATTTCAATATATTTTTTGTTGTTGTTGATCAAAATGCGTTTTTGGGTAGAAATGCCTTCTGGAACTTGTGAACTTTCATCTGCCTTAATAACGAACTTGTATTCCATCTGTAAATACAAATAGAATTGTTAAGTTAGGAGCCTAGTTGGTTTAGCCACAGAAAAAGACAGGAACCTTACCACTAGCCATGATTAGCTGAGGTAATGGATGGGCTGGACATGCCGAGAGATGAGTTTGGATTGGTCTTCTATGTAGCATGCTTCTGTCTATAACGTGAGCTACTCAGTATATGTTGATAGTCCTTTCTAACATGGTGTTTTTTGAAAGATTTAATGTTAGCCATCGAGAACCATAATAGTTTTGCGTCTTTTCTCATCAACATTGATGCCCTGATGGGCTACTTTCTGCACACGCCACAGTCAGTGTGAACCAGAATGACTTGACATAACGCTGGCCAAACAAGACGTAGCTACAAACAAAACGGAGTTAAATGGTTCCAGTCTGCTGTGAAGCATTCATCCATGTATACATATGGGTAAGAGTCTAGCTACATTTTCAGATTTTATACGTTTCTAATTGTGTCAGAAAGTCATATTCATTTCAAGTTAAAGTGTACTGTTAGCTAGCATGTGTATGATCTGTGTCGTAATATTATTCTAATCAGAACTCCATTTGGATTGCTAGTTAGAGCCTAATGTAAGCCTGCTAACATTGAACCTAGTTGGTTAGCTTTAGCTACCTGGAGATTCATACTACAGCTATGACAATGTTTATATTGGCAGTAGTATGAGTTGGGATTATGCCGCTTCATTGTTTAGCCAGCTAGCTACATGTCTAAACAAAATACTTTGCCAGATGATTACATGACCCATCAATTTAGCCAGGTGTGTCTGGTGGTGATTACGACCATCTATTGTATTTCATGAACGTGTGTACAGTACATGTCTAGACAATAGTGACCCATCCACTTAGCTAGATGTACCTGGGAGGGTGGTTATTGCATTTCTTTCACATGACCCATTACTTTAGAAAAATGTGTCAGGTAAGCGTCATCTAATAGTTATAAAATATCCTGTGCATGTGACAAATACATTTAGATTTTATTTGATATAGTGTGTGTTTACCAGAGACGATAATGTAAAGAATAACATGACCTGCACCAAAGTCAGATTAGGATATAGGCCAAGGACTAGATACATTGTATTTTTACATGGAGTTTTTCCTTAGTGTAAGCTTCTACTTTTACCACTTTTAGTTTTTGAATCTTTGATTTTTACTACACTATTCACTCTGATTAGCACATGGCCTCACATGTGAATGCTTAAAGAGATGGGTGGGGCTAAGGCTTAAGAGGGTGTGAACAATGCTGAATGTGTGTAGACAAAGAATAACTCTCCAGTAGGTGTACCAAAACATTCAAGGGCAATTTTCTCAAAAGTGGGGTTACAAGTTTATCAACTTTCAAAGCATAATTATTTTCCCATTGTTTCTCAACTATTGTGCAAATATATTTTGTTTTCTGGCGCCGAGTCTCTACTTTTTTCCAATGTTAAAAACACAATTTCAAATTACATAGGACCGAATCCAGGTGGTAGGTCATATTTGATTAGTATTGTCGTAGCAAAAGAATCCTGCAGCAAGAGGATTTGAGCGTTGAGTCCATAATATTGCTTGATCGGTGTTTAGGGTATTAGCTGGAATGAAAATGGGCTTTAAGAAAAGTGCAGTACTGTTAATAAAACCATGTGATAACATTCTCAACAAAAATGTTATCAAATTAAGATCCTACATTGTCATTCTCTGCTTTTTATTAACCTTGACACTCATAATTTAGTGCCAACTCACAGACATGGCCAACACACTGCTGCCTGCCTGGTAGGATTGTCTGTTATCAGACTGAGTGACTCAGACTCACTGGGTTATTGAATTTATTAAGAGGAAATGCTTCTTTCAGTAACCGCGGTCGGTGTGCATCGCCATCTAATTCCTACCTCATGACTGTGTTTTGGCTGTCTGATGACTTGCAAGTGTCATGTCTTCCTCCCAGAGTGAGAGTTAAACACATAAAGTATCTGTGAAACACAAGGTAGCCATGTAGGATATGTGATTCAGTCAAGATGTTTATCCAAGAAGCAACTTCATTGTAAGCACTAGTGACAGGGAAAAAAACACTGTTACATGTCGGGATATTATCACTGACGATATATCGTATATTATCATTTTGACAATATCGCAATATTAATTTGGGGCGAGTTGGCTCTACCTCTTTTTAAACAGGGAGCCAATTTGTTTTCAGCACTTTTATTTACATGACTGATCAAAACTTATTTTCTCATAGGTCTCTTTTGTCGCTCTGCAGCAGACATATCGTGAGCAATATGTTTGGAACATTGAATTGCAATAAAATCACAGTATCGAATCGTAATACATAAATCGTAATACATAAAGAATCGTGAGAATCGCAATACATCGCAATACAGATCATATCGGCACAAGTATTTGTGATAATATCGCATCGTAATGGCAATTCCCAGCCCTGGTAAACAGGTTTATATACAGTGGGGCAAAAGGATGAAATTTGCAAATAAATTAGACATTTGATCTGGTCAATGCTCATCCTGTCACACTGCCAGTTGCAATTGAGGAGACATCAGTTAGTGTCTGTTGGAGAACACTTTGAATGTAGGGTAGCCTAGTGGTTAGAGCGTTGGACTAGTAACCAGAAGGTTGCAACTTCAAATCCCCAAGCCGACAATGTACAAATCTGTTGTTCTGCCACTGAACAGGCAGTTAACCCACTGTTCCTGAAAATAAGAATTTGTTCTTAACTGACTTGCCTACTTAAATAAAGGTCAAATGTGTCTCAAGTTAACCATTTTTGCTGTTTCAATACATATCTAATTATTTTTTACAACACAGTGTATATACTATGTATGTTTCACAAAATAACACATAAGGCACTCAATTCTTTCCCATGAAGGCAAAAGAACAGCTGTGAGCTAACAATAGGGGTTTGTTCCCCCTAGTTAAGTGTACCACAGGAGGTTGGTGGCACTTTAATTGGGGAGGAACGGTTCGTGCTAACGGCTGGAGCGGAATTAGTGGAATGGTATTAAATACATCACACACAGGGTTTCCATGTGTTTGATGCCATTCCATTCCCTCTGTTCCAGCCATTATTATGAGTTGTCCTCCCCTCAGCAGCCTCCCCTTAATTGTAGAGTAATTGAATGGTGATAACACTGATAGGATACGAACGTACAATTATCTACTTACTACCTGCGTTTAGTCAAAACAATTAGCACCTGGCTTGTACCTGATAACACACTGTCCATTTAGTCAAAACAATTAGCAACTGGCTTGTACAAGCTAATATGCTGTTTGGACCACATTACTATAAGTATTATTAAGCCCCTAAGCTTTTAAGTAAAGACCCATTTTCTCTGCTTGGAATATTGTTCCAATATGTTAGCTTGTGTGTCTTTCGATTCTACACTGAACAAAAACATGAACGCAACATGTAAAATGTTGGTCCCATGTTTGATGAGCTGAAATAAAAGATCCCAGACATTTTCCATACAAAAAGCTTATTTTTCTCTAATTTTATGCACAAATGTGTTTACATCCCTGTTAGTGAGAATTTCTCATTTGCCAAGATAATCCATCCACCTGAGAGTTGTGGCATATCAAGAAGCTGATTCAACAGCATGATTATTACACAGGTTCCCCTTATGCTTGGGACAAGAAAAGGCCACTTTAAAATGTACAGTTTTGTCACACAACACTATGTCACAGATAAATTGACTGATTTCCTCATAAGAACTGTAACTCAGTAAAATCTTTGAAATTGTTGCATGATGCGTTGATATTTTTGTTCAGTTTAGTCTAATAATCAACAAGGCAACAGTGAATGATGCAGCCCCCCCCCACCCCACCCTTTTGGGCCATTTGAGATATGACTAACACATTTCAATGAATTACTATAGCTCCCACCTTGGCCCAATCAGTGTCTTTTTATAAAAGTTACGGATCTCTATGGCAAGAGGCATAATTCACAAAAGTTTGCTGTCTGAGATATCGCGTGTGAATAACGGACGGACGGATGGAGATAAACAGTCCCTTCCCCGATTTCATTGTGGGGGACAGCAATATCTGAGATCGATAGAGTGGAATGTTATCGCTAACCATGTTGTTATTACTGTTTTAGAGCCCTAGGCATGTCATATCCCTAGATGCTTTGGGTGAATATTAAAATACAAGCTGTGTTAAAAGTTGTTGCCAACATTTAACCCTTTCGGAATAAGTTACACAATACACTTGAGTGCTTGAGTGCTGAAATGGGATTCACTGTGCAGCGGATGTATGATGGACAAACAGTGTTCCACAGTATTATCTGGTACTGGATTGGTTGTTGCCCTTTCAACTGAAGTATGAAGGTAATGCAGTATCATCAGATGTGCACCAGACAGACATCATTGTCTCATAGCTGTTTCTCTCTTTATCATTATGTGTATACTGTAGGTCAGCTTTTAAGGTGCATGTAAAGTGTAGTTTTGGAAATTATTTTAATGGGTCAGAAGATTTCTACCAGACAAAAAAACACAAATGGAGATCTCAAGTGCCTTGAAAATATCTTCCTCAGAGAGGAGAGAGCTTAATACATGTAATGATCATGCATCACTGATCATCCTTTGACCAGCATCAGTACAGGTACACAGATTGATTTCTACTGGAATTGCTATAGTAAGACTTCCTGGTTGTTCTCTCTCTATTCTTCTAGAGGTCTACAGAGGATGGCGATGTTAGGACAGTACTAGGTAGTCATCTGTTGCACCATGTTTCTATGGATGCTACTGATAATAGCATCACTGTCTGCATATTCACAACAAGAATAGCTCGGCTTTTCTGTATACATTTGTGTATTGTCATCAGACAGTCACCGTGGACAGTTAAGAACCTGGGTGAGAATTATTCTTGCTTGATTGGCGTTTCCATTTTGTGCATTAATTTCAAGGTAATGATGATTGCGATCAGACTTTCAAATTGATAGCTGGTAACCTTGCTGGCACTTGAGCATTTCTGAGGGAGCCTGTTGGATAACCCTGAATTGACAATGGATGTCACTGAGACAGAGGAGACCATTTTTGGTTCCAGGTAGATCCCTCTGTGGAAAGTTTTTTTAAAAGGGTTCTCTAGAGAGCAAGTGCTTTGTGCTTTTCTTTAGTTCTCTGTCATCATACAGGGTTATTTTGTATCTTTAATTAACTAGGCAAGTCAGTTAAGAACAAATTCTTATTTACAATGACGACCTAGGAACAGGGGCAGAACGACAGATTTTTACCTTGTCAGCTCGGGGATTCAGATCTTGCAACCTTTCAGTTACTGGCCTCACGCTCTAACCACTAGGCTACCTGCCACCCCATAATTATGTTGTGAATTATAGAAAAAACATCTTCCTGAACGTAAGATTATATAATAAGTGTACTAGAGACTGCCCAGGCTGGCACAAAAATGTGTGTGTGTGTGTGTGTGTGTGTGTGTGTGTGTGTGTGTGTGTGTGTGTGTGTGTGTGTGTGTGTGTGTGTGTGTGTGTGTGTGTGTGTGTGTGTGTGTGTGTGTGTGTGTGTGTGTGTGTGTGTGTGTGTGCTGACAAAGTGAAGAGGACAGGAGGTAACGAAGTGGTCTTCAATCTGTATCTGTATAGCACTTTGTGACAATTTTACTGATGTAAAAATGGCTTTACAAAATACACATTTGATTTAATCGCCATGGCCAATTAATTAGGTCCGATATCAAGTTTTCATAACAATCGGTAATCTTCATTTTTGGACGCCTATTATGGCCGATTACATTGCAATCCACAAGAAGACTGTGTGGCGGGCTAACCACCTGTTTACGTGAGTGCAGCATCAAAAGGACCTGGTGGCTGCAAGGAGCCAAGGTAAGTTGCTAGCTAGCATTAAACTTATCTCGTAAAAAACAATCAATCTTAACATAATCACTAGTTAACTACACATGGTTGATGATATTACCAGTTTAACTAGCTTGTCCTGTGTTGAATATAGTCAATGCAGTGCCCGTTAATTTATCATCGAATCACAGCCTACTTCAACTTCGCAAAACGGGTGATGATTTAACAAAAGCGCATTCGTGAAAAAGCACAAACGTTGCACCAATGTACCTAACCATAAACATCAATGCCTTTCATAAAATTAATACAGAAGCATATTTTTTTTAAACTTGCATATTTCATTAAAATAAATTCATGTTAGCAGGCAATATTACTAGGGAAATTGTGTCACGTATCTTGCTTTCAGTGCAAGCAGAGTCAGGGTATATGCCGCTATTTGGGCCGCCGGGCTCGTTGCGAACTGTGTGAAGACCATTTCTTCCTAACAAAGACCGTAATTAACTTGCCAGATTTTTACATAATTATGACACAACATTGAAGGTTGTGCAATGTAACAGCAATATTTAGACTTATGGTTGCCACCCGTTCAATAAAATACGGAACGGTTGAATGTATTTTTATATTATATTAAGTTCAAATAAAAGTGTACATTGTTCATTCAGTATTGCTGTAATTGTCATTATTACAAATATATATTAAAAAAATTGCCTGATTAATCGGTATCAGCTTTTTTTTGGTCCTCCAATAATCTGTATCGGTAGATTGATTGATTGATTTAATGGATGTGACACTAAACACTTAATTCACAACCACACAGCCTAACATATTATGTCTTTAATGGTGCAATAGAAGCAATAAAGGTGGAGAAATGTAACCACTCTCAAATTCATAAACAGAGCTGTGGATGCAAGTACTGACCATCCATTATAGGTTCGGCCCTAATTTATGTATTCTCTGTCACCTGGAGCTGCATTGAAAATGATTCAGGAACAAAAGGACAATGCCCAACGACTAGTCAGCCCTTCCCCCTCTGAGGGGCCAAAATGTATCACTCTGTTACAGTATCCAGAGGACTGACTATTGTGACAGAATAATGCTATAGTATCCATGATTGATATCTATCTGAAACTTGTTCACTGAGGATAACTCTGATGTTATCTTTAAGGATGTATGATCTCTGTGGTTACTTGTATCTATACAGGGTGAACTCTCAATTACTCTATTATGCAAAAAGGTTTTATGGTCTTCTCAGGAATTCTGTCTTATGTACACTGGTCTCATCCCCACACAAGCACCTAGATGCTGTAACATCCTGTAAAACGTTTACAGGTTACTCTGTAAACTTGGTATCGTTTGATTGGTCAATTGTGGTTGGTTTTTGGTTAAAAGGTTACACCTTCAGATGTTATAAATGGAATGAAATGCCTTTGTTCTCTCTCTTATCCAGTATTCAGTTCATGGAGGAAGGTTGTATGATCAATTCTCATTTACTAGGCTTCTAGGCCTTTGGCCGAATAGGCATTTCTTTGATCATGCTTCGTCCTGTAAATTAACCGTAGAATCTATATTAGTGATGCACCGATATGGCATTTTTGGCCGATACCGATATCCGATATTTTCCTTGCCAAAAAAACCTGATACCGATAAACGATATTTAAAATTTTAACGGCCTTTTAAGCATTCTAGTACAGTTAAATAGTTAACATACACATGGACACAGAGGTCTAAGGCACTGCATCTCAGTACAAGAGGCGTCACTACAGTCTCTAGTTTGAATCCAGGCTGTATCACATCCGGCCGTGATTGGGAGTCCCATAGGGCAGCGCACAATTGGCCCAGCGTCGTCCGGGGTAGGCTATCGTTGTAAATAAGAATTTGTTCTTAACTGACTTGCCTAGTTAAATATAGGTTACACACACACACCACACTGACCAAAAATATATTTTGATGGCATTTACACTACTGTTCAAAGGTTTGGGGTCACTTAGAAATGTCATTGTTTTTGAAAGAAAAGCACATTTTTTGTCCATTAAAATAACATAGAATTGATCAGAAATACAGTGTAGACATTGTTAATGTTGTAAATGACTATTGTAACTGGAAACGGCAGATTTTTTATGGAATATCTACATAGGCGTACAGAGGCCAGCTGCAGTCAAAATTGGCTATATTGTCATAATTTTTTTATCACTCCTATTTTTCAATGGCACGTCGTGTTACTTTCAAATAGGTACTTATATTTTGAAGGAAAACCACAAATTCCACTATTGAGCCTAATCCTTATTGTGGCTAGCTTCACAACACATAACAACGGTCAGGTCGAGCCTCACGAGCCAGATGAAGCTAGCTGACTGCTTATAACATTAGCTTTGGGGAACAGGGTTAAGTAGCTGGCTAGCTTTTTATTTTCATGAACTGAAGTTCAATTTCAATAGGCGAGCAACAAGTGGCTACCTAGCCAATACTTACTCACAAGGATTACTAAATCATTGCGAAGAATAGTGAAAATGACTGCAGTTTCTACTGGTTATTATTTTCAGGCTGGTTGTATTGGTGCCAGCTACGTACCAAGCTAAAGCTAGCTAGCTACCCCAGAAGTTGCCGTTGAACAAATAATGCTATATTACCAACGTGGTATTGTTAACACATTGTTCGTGGCCGGTGTTAGCTTGTTTGCAGACTTTTTGTACAGCTTTGATAGTGCTACTGATAGTAGTGGTGGCACTTGGCTTGTACGTGCAAAGTCAGAACACACAACATTCTATAATAGAATTGTGTTATTTGACGTGTCAAATTAAAAGCTTATTTAACACGTCAAATAATGTTATTTGACATGTATCTTTTGTGACACGCAAAGGCCAAAAGGCATTCCATAGTATGTCGTGAAGCTTATAGCAGTAACTCTATTACTGTGTAACTCCGGTAGGGCAACATCTGAAAAATAGCGCAGTTGGTAACGTTAGTATGTACTGGGGCTCGACCAGTCGTGAAAGCCAACATCACCCACGACAGAGAACGGTTAATTGTCAAGGGCAATGAATTCCATTATCTTGGCATTAATGGATTTCGCCTTTGAGTTGTCTCGCTGAAATGTTCTTAGTCTTTGAAATGACTGCTCGACTTGTTGACTGCTTGATCCACACAGCAGACATTGTAGGCTAGGTTAGGAATGCTGTGTTGCACGTGTAGCACAACATTTTACGCGGCTTCATTACATCATGTACCTACGTTATATAGGTATGCACGTCAGCTTTGACATCGGTTTTGCACATCGGCGTTAAACTAGACATCGGGCAGATACCGCTGTTGGCATTTTTAGCAAATATAGGCCGATTCTGATAAGTTCACCGATGTATCGCGCATCCCTAATCTACAGTGGGGAGAACAAGTATTTGATACACTGCCGATTTTGCAGGTTTCCCTACTTACAAAGCATGTAGAGATCTGTAATTTTTTATCATAGGTACACTTCAACTGTGAGAGACGGAATCTAAAACAAAAATCCAGAAAATCACATTGTATGATTTTTAAGTAATTAATTTGCATTTGCTTTGCTAGAAATAATGCCTTGTAATAATCTTGAAACTCTGGGGGCAGTATTTCATTTTTGGATGAAAAACGTTCCCGTTTTAAACAAGATATTTTGTCACAAAAAGATGCTCGACTATGCATATAATTGATAGCTTTGATATTGATATTGTCTGTGAGTGCCCCAGAACAGGAGCTACAGGCAAAACCAAGATGAAACTGCAACCAGGAAATGAGCAGGATTTTTGAGGCTCTGTTTTCCATTGTCTCCTTATATGGCTTATATGGCTATCTATCATTTCCCCAAGGTGTCTGCAGCATTGTGACGTATTTGTAGGCATATCATTGGAAGATTGACCATAAGAGACTACATTTGCCAGGTGTCCGCCCGGTGTCCTCCATCGAAATTGGTGTGTCATTTTCAGCTGCTGGTATTTTTCCATGGGATTCTAAGACGAAAGCAGGCTTCCACAAACGGAATATCAATGAAGAGATATGTGAAAAAACACCTGATTCTAAACAACGTTTGCCATGTTTCGGTCGATATTATGGAGATAATTTGGAAAAAGTTTGACGTTTTGGTGACTGAATTTTCGGTTCGTTTCGGTAGCCAAATGTGATGTACAAAATGGAGTGATTTCTCCTACACAAAGATACTTTCAGGAAAAACTGAACATTTGCTATGTAACTGAGAGTCTCCTCATTGAAAACATCCGAAGTTCTTCAAAGGTAAATGATTTTATTTATTTGGTTATCTTGTTTTTGTGAAAATGTTGCGTGCTAAATGCTACACAAAACGCTAAGCTAGCTTGCAATACTCTTACACAAATGCTTGATTTGCTATGGTTCAAAAGCATATTTTGAAAATATGAGATGACAGTGTTGTTAAGAAAAGGCTAAGCTTGAGAGCAGGCATATTATTTATTTTCATTTCATTTGCGATTTTCAGAAATCGTTAACGTTGCGTTATGCTAATGAGCCTGAGGCTGTATTCACGATCCCGGATACGGGATGGGTAGTATCAAGAAGTTAAAGGGGTAATCCACCCCAAACCACTAAATCATATTATTAACAGTGTAAACACTGTTAAATAACAATAATATGTGACAACAATATTTTTTCGTGAACAAATGTATAATTTTGTTGTGATAACAAGATTGGTAGAAACTTGCATTTTTTTGTGAAATCTGTTGCAGCTCAAGTCTACTACAAACCCTCAAATGCAATGTTCCCATATTGCTCAGTTGGTAGAGCATGGCGATTGCAACACCAGGGTTGTGGATTTGATTCCCATGGGGGGCTTGTATGAAAATGTATGCTCTCAGTACTGCAAGTTGTTCTGGATAAGAGCCTCTGTTAAATGACTAAAACGTAAATGCAATGTTCTCTATTTTGGCTAGCTAGAAAACATAGCTACATACAATAATCCCAAAGTTAATATCAGCATGTGAAGGAACAAGCTAGCTGTAAAATCGCTAAACAAACTGTGCTATCAATTCAAGAGTCTTGCAGTTTTTCTCTGCCACTGGGCTATAAACGGCGTCTCTGCCGAGAGCAGCGTTATGTTGCTTTCGCACAGAGACAGTTTTGAGGACATGTGAACTCCATTTGAATCAGATTGTATGATGATTAGTTTAGCAACTGCATGATGCAAGCATGACAACATGAATGCGATTGGTCGACAGTCAGTTGGGTGGGGCGTTTCTCCATTCATTGCGCAATGAGATTCCTCCTATCTCCTCCTGTAATAGCACTGTTTCCTACAGACACGGCAAATTGCGACATGGTACTTGAAGGAGGAACAGAGGTTAATAATTTGGGACACTGTTTAAATTGAGCACATCTAAGGGAAGTCTATGCTTTGTAATGAAGATATAAACTGATGGATGTGTTCTAAACATTTATGGCCATCCATATTGGCTGATTTGACAATCTGGAATGCAGGTCATTGTTTTTAAAGCGTTATGAAATGTGATAGTGTGTAATCTCCTCTCTCCAGTTTCAAGAATGATGTAGTTCCTACACAATTTCCTGATTTTCACAGGCGGACCACTTAGAAGTTAAATCATGGGGATTTTTTTTACCCACAGATAGAACATAGGCTTTCACCAAATTGACAGGGGTTTCATGATTTTTATTTCTGTGGGTGGATTATCCCTTTAATGCTTGTAACTTAATCTTCATGCCTTGTATGTGAATCCATTCATTCCTACAAAGTAATTAAATAGACTTGTATTTACAATTCCACTCTCACACATTTCTTGATGGCCTATTACTGTAACTCAACTATAGTGTTTCTGCATATTGCTGATTATATTTATGGAGTCAGATAAACATTTTAATAGGCTAATTGCTTATTCTTAGTACGAGTCACATGTGAAGTACAGTGGGGCAAAAAAGTATTTAGTCAGCACCAATTGTGCAAGTTCTCCCACTTAAAAAGATGAGAGGCCTGTAATTTTCATCATAGGTACACTTCAACTATGACAGACAAAATGAGAAAAAAATACCAGAAAATCACATTGTAGGATTTTTTATGAATTTATTTGCAAATTATGGTGGAAAATAAGTTTTAACAAAAGTTTCTCAGTACTTTGTTATATACCCTTTGTTGGCAATGACAGAGGTCAAACGTTTTCTGTAAGTCTTCACAAGGCTTTCACACACTGTTGCTGGTATTTTTTCACACACTGTTGCTGGTATTTTGGCCCATTCCTCCATGCAGATCTCCTCTGTTGCTGGGCAACACGGACTTTCAACTCCCTCCAAAGATTTTCTATGGGGTTGAGATCTGGAGACTTTCTAGGCCACTCCAGGACTTTGAAATGCTTCTTACGAAGCCACTCCTTCATTGCCCGGGCAGTGTGTTTGGGATCATTGTCATGCTGAAAGACCCAGCCACGTTTCATCTTCAATTCCCTTGCTGATGGAAGGAGGTTTTCACTCAAAATCTCACGATACATGGCCCCATTCATTCTTTCCTTTACACAGATCAGTCGTCCTGGTCCCTTTGCAGAAAAACAGCCACAAAGCATGATGTTTCCACCCCCATGCTTCACAGTAGGTATGGTGTTCTTTGGATGCAACTCAGCATTCTTTGTCCTCCAAACACGACGAGTTGAGTTTTTACCAAAAAGTTATATTTTGGTTTCATATGACCATATGACATTCTCCCAATCTTCTTCTGGATCATCCAAATGCTCTCTAGCAAACTTCAGACGGGCCTGGACATGTACTGGCTTAAGCAGGGGGACACGTCTGGCACTGCAGGATTTGAGTCCCTGGCGGCGTATTGTGTTACTGATGGTAGGCTTAGTTACTTTGGTCCCAGCTCTCTGCAGGTCATTCACAAGGTCCCCCCGTGTGGTTCTGGGATTTTTGCTCACCGTTATTGTGATCATTTTGACCCCACGGGGTGAGATCTTGCGTGGAGCCCCAGATCGAGGGAGATGATCAGTGGTCTTGTATGTCTTCCATTTCCTAATAATTGCTCCCACAGTTGATTTCTTCAAACCAAGCTGCTTACCTATTGCAGATTCAGTCTTCCCAGCCTGGTGCAGGTCTACAATTTTGTTTCTGGTGTCCTTTGACAGCTCTTTGATCTTGGCCATAGTGGAGTTTGGAGTGTGACTGTTTGAGGTTGTGGACAGGTGTCTTTTATACTGATAACAAGTTCAAACAGGTGACATAAATACAGGTAACGAGTGGAGGACAGAGGAGCCTCTTAAAGAATAAGTTACAGGTCTGTGAGAGCCAGAAATCTTGCTTGTTTGTAGGTGACCAAATACTTATTTTCCACCATAATTAGCAAATAAATTCATAAAAAATCCTACAATGTGATTTTCTGGATTTCTTTTCTCATTTTGTCTGTCATAGTTGAAGTGTGCCTATGATGAAAATTACAGGCCTCTCTCGTCTTTTTAAGTGGGAGAACTTGCACAATTGGTGGCTGACTAAATACTTTTTTGCCCCACTGTAGATATACTGTATCTACACATATCAAATATTATTACAGTACACTACACCATGATATAAAATATATAGTTTTAATCATGTTTTGAGGCTGTATTGTTTTTGTTTATATTTTATTCGTTTACAAAAGTTGTAGTAAAACCAGGCTAATATTTGGGGTTCTGATAGGGTACGACAGTTGAACAAAGCTTATCAGGCATTTATAAGTTATATTATTCAAGAATCAATGGGAACATATTATTTATTAGTCCAAAAATTGATGTAGTAACTGCTGATTGCCCCTTTAAGGGTAAATGTTAATTAATAGTCAACATAAAGTTTATAAATAATTAATAAATATTTATAGCTGAAATTGTGTGGGTTGGAGAGGAGGACATTTCATATAGGTGTGAGAAAGTCACCCACAGTCGTCATTGCCTGGTCTCTTGGAAACGCGAGTTTATGTGATTCCTGGGATGAACTTTAGATTCCTCACACACAAGTACAAGTTTATGGGGTTAAATACTCCTTAGACATGGTTATACAAAACATCTTAGATAACAAAAAATATATATATATATTTTTTTTACTGTCCATTCCTTTCTTAAAGGGAAATTCCTGGTGTTTGTTTCATTACTCCACTGTTGATTCAGTCTCAAATTAATTTCAGTCAGCTATCAAGATTTCAAGAAATATAATTAGCAAAGTACAGAAAGTGTCACAGCATGATACATTTTGCAAATGAGTTGTATTTTCCTTTAATATTTGTAATTCTTTATTAAGAAATGTATCCTCAGCTCTCACACAATTGTTTTTTTTATGTTGACTCACACATAGCAGGGATTTTGAGAAGGCCCCTGACTCAGTCTCATAACAGACCTGTTAATAGTCAAGTCTTCAGTTTCCTTGGCATGGTAAGGTTATACCATGGCTGTGTTTGACTCAGGAAAGAGCTTGTTTTCTTGACTTCCCTTGACCTTCTCTTTTTTTCTCAACTTTTCCATTTAAAGAATGCAGGAGTGTGAGTAACTCAATGCCACTTTTACACCCCACTGAAAAAGTTACACCACTAACACAGATATTTTAATGATGTCTCTCTCTTTGCCGTAGTACTTTTGGAGGGTCTCTCTAATAATCTTTCTAGCAAAGATAAACCTGTTATTTGGGGTTTTGAAGGGACCATTTTTACAGTATATTTATTGACATTACTTGACAGGATTACTCATGGCACCATACCATATTTTGGGTAACTGACTAAATTCATATATTTTATTACAGTATACAGTACATTTTGGAGAAATGTTGTTGCTGAAACCAGTACAGCAAGAATAGTGCTGATGGTGTTTACCTACCAGAAAGTAATGTCACAAAACTACTCACTCAATGTGCTCCCGCATTGTCTTATATTTCCACCACCTCTGACTGCATTGCACATAATTATGTTAAATCATCCCTGTTCTAATATTCAACATTCCCAAAATCATAGCACGCTGCATAAGTGCATTTTAAGAAGTTAATACCCAAATCATAGTTTGAACATCATGAATTTAAAGCCCAGGAAGGGCCACCATCTTTATTAATACCTGTATGAAGAGCCAGGAGTATGTGAACAGGTATATAGTGAATATGACTGGACTGGTCTTTTGTACAGACAACCTATTGGAGGTATAGAAATAAATAAGTAAAGAAATGAAGAGTGGTTTTGTCACATGGGCAGTTGCCATGTTTCAAAAGAATAACAAGAGACAAAATGTATATGTGGGGCTGGTTATCTCTGAAGCTGTAAATGTGTGTGTCAATGGTTTAACTAACTTGTAGGAATTATCACTCTTTCAGTGTGAATATTTGAGTCATTAAGCAGACATTCTTATCCGGAGTGACTTACAGGAGCAAGGGTTAAGCGCCTTGCTCAAGGGCACATCAACCAAATTTTCACCTAATCGACTTCGGTATTCGAACCAGTAGGGCCAGTAACCGAATCTGACTCGTTTAACCGCTAGGCAACCTGCCACCCAATATTAGATAAGATATCCTGTGTTCATGATCCAGGATTAATTGATCTTAAATTGTTCCGAAGATACCTATGAACAGTGTTATTTTGTTTTACAACATGAAACAAAAGAATATTACATTTTGTATTAGACTATGAAATTAACCATTTTTGATGAGTTGTTAATAATCACTAAGCTAATGTCTTGTCCTGTGGGGCTCTTCTTCCCTCTACCTAGCTACTGGATGAAAATGCTGCGATAGATTTCTAGAATTCCATGTGGTGTGCATTCCATAACTCCCAGGGTACCTCAATTGCGTGTTCTTAGCCATGTTGCTGCCTTCCACATTGACATAAAGTCCTGCAACGCCCTCCTCCACCGGCAGTGCAAGCGATAACATTTCAAACACATAGGAGAACCCATGACATATTATGACATAGCCTCCCACCCCCAGCCCTCGTCACAACATCAAATGGGCTTTCACAGAATCCATTTATCAGATCAATGCAGCACCTGAGATCTGTGGTTACTAGGAATTCTCCTCAGTTCTGATCCAGTTGTTGTTGATGTGATTTGAAGGCAGCTCTAGTTTTGGGCAGGTCTAACCCGCTTTCCTTGGCTGGCACATGGCTTATATGCAGAGAGGAGGGAGCATTTCTTAAAAGGACCTTTATTAGTTTCATTGCGAACCTCTGGGGTTTATGGGTTAGTAAGTATGCAGTTCACAGCTCCCAGATTTTCCAGCAAAGAGTAAGAACAGCACATTACAGATCCAAGCCAATTCAAATTAAGATAACAGTGAGAGGCCTTGCCTGGATTGCTGCAGTAGCGCAATTGCATTTAGCACATGATCCAAAGTGAAAAGAAAATATACAAGCTGTATAAGCTCACAGTCTGATGATCCATGTTTTTGTCTAGGGAATATATTGTAATTTCTTGAGTAAAATGGTACTTACATAGCATTGTGTTCACAATATGAATGATGTGGATGGTGCATTGCATCAGTGTTAATTTTGGAAGCTATTTTTGTTTTCGTCTTAGTTGTAACTTTAAAATGCTATTTAGTCTTAGTCACATTTGAGTGATTTCATCCTCTGTTCGCTTTGTCTAGTTTTAGTCACAGCCATTTTAGTCACATACTATTAAATAATGAATATTCAGGCTACCTCTACCTCTAACCTACTATCCCATCATATACCTTAACTGGCAACATTGATATTGTGGCAGATTGTAACCAATGACAGCCATAATTAACCAAATAGGCTACAAAGCCTTAATCCCCATCATAGCCGTCAAGTGGTGGGGGGTAAATAACAGCGGTTTCCTTGAAAAGGGGAGAATTTGAGCTTTGCAAAAATGCCAGAAGTATGAAATATTCTGCATGCCTGCTTAGGATTGGACAAACCAGATGAACAGGAGCTTCACGTAAAATGAACTGTCCATTAGACTCACATGGAATTCTTGTCTCGTCACATTTTCGCAGTCTAAAAAAAGTAATTTGTAATAGTTTTTCCAGGGAATCTCATCTCATTATCATCATAGTTTAAGTCAGGAAAAGTAGGTTGTTGATGAGTATTTTTCGTCATGACAAAATTAACAATACATGAAAAATGGTCAAAACAGAACTTGAAGTGCTCCTTCTGTTATGTACTTGAGTGAAGACCCAAAAGCGGTTTTAACAGAAAACAGAGTTCTTTAATGAAAAACAGGAATGGCATAAATCCTCTTCCAACGTAGTCAATGGAACAAAAAGAACGTTAGTATAATGCAGGATGCACCTGCCAGGCGGACTCCGACAGGATAGGACAAGGTGGAAGCAAACGGGACGACAGCTTGCTTCTGGCATAAAAAACACAAACAAGAATCAGACACTGAAAGTAGCAGGAACAGAGAGAGAAATAGAGACCTAATCAGAGGGGGAAGAGAGAACAGGTGGGAAGGAGTGAATGAGCTAGTTAGGGGAGATGTAGAACAGCTGAAGAATGAGAGACAGAGAAGGTAACCTAAAAAGACCAGCAGAGAGAGACAGAGTGAAGAGAAAGGACAGGAACAGACATAACAAGACATGACAGTACCCCCCCCACTCACCGAGCGCCTCCTGGCGCACTCGAGGAGGAAACCTGGCGGCAACGGAGGAAATCATCGATCAGCGAACGGTCCAGCACGTCCCGAGAGGGAACCCAACTCCTCTCCTCAGGACCGTACCCCTCCCAATCCACTAGGTACTGATGACCACGACCCCGAGGGCGCATGTCCAAAATCTTACGAACCCTGTAGATGGGTGCGCCCTCGACAAGGATGGGGGGGGACAGCGGGGGAAAAGAACGGGCTTAACACAGGAGACATGGAAGACCGGGTGAACGCGACGAAGATACGCGGGAGAAAGTCGCACTGCGACAGGATTAATGACCTGAGAAATACGGAACGGACCAATGAAGGGCCAACTTGCGAGAAGCTGTCTTAAGGGGAAGGTTCTGAGTGGAGAGCCACTCTCTGACCGCAACAATATCTAGGACTCTTGGTCCTACGCTTGAGCGGCCCTCACAGTCTGCGCCCTATTACGGCAAAGTGCCGACCTCCCCCTTCCAGGTGCGCTCGCAACGCTGGACAAAAGCCTGAGCGGAGGGGACGCAGGACTCGGCGAGCTGAGATGAGAACAGCGGAGGCTGGTACCCGAGGCTACTCTGAAAAGGATAGACCGGTAGCAGACGAGGGAAGTGAGTTGTGGGCGTACTCTGCCCAGGGGAGCTGTTCTGACCAAGACGCAGGGTTACGAAAAGAAAGACTGCGTAAAATTGACCAACAGTCTGATTGGCCCGTTCGGCTTGACCGTTAGACTGGGGATGAAAGCCGGACGAGAGACTGACGGAAGCCCCAATCAAACGGCAAAACTCCCTCCAAAATTGAGACGTGAACTGCGGGCCTCTGTCGGAAACGACGTCAGACGGAAGGCCATGAATTCGGAAAACATTCTCGATAATGATCTGAGCCGTCTCCTTAGCATTCTTATCGAGAGGAATGAAATGAGTTTAGAGAATCTATCGACAACCGTAAGAATAACTGTCTTCCCCGCTGATGAAGGCAGTCCGGTGATAAAATCTAAAGCGATGTGAGACCACGGTCGAGAGGGAATGGGAAGCGGTCTGAGACGGCCGGCAGGAGGAGAGTTCCCAGATTTAGTCTGCGCGCAGACCGAACAAGCGGCGACAAATCGACGCGCGTCACGTTCCCGAGTGGGCCACCAGAAACGCTGGCGAATGGAAGCGTCCCCCGAACGCCGGGGTGGCCGGCTAACTTGGCAGAGTGGGCCCACTGAAGAACGGCCGGACGAGTAGGAACGGGAACGAACAGAAGGTTCCTAGGACAAGCTCGCGGCGACGGAGTGTGAGCGAGTGCTTGCTTTACCTGCCTCTCAATTCCCCAGACAGTCAACCCGACAACACGCCCGTCAGGGAGAATCCCCTCGGGGTCGGTGGAGACCTCAGAAGAACTGAAGAGACGAGATAAAGCATCAGGCTTGGTGTTTTTGAGCCCGGACGATAAGAAATAACAAACTCGAAACGAGCGAAAAACAGAGCCCAACGAGCCTGACGCGCATTAAGTCGTTTGGCTGAACGGATGTACTCAAGGTTCCTATGGTCAGTCCAAACGAGAAAAGGAACGGTCGCCCCCTCCAACCACTGTCGCCATTCGCCTAGGGCTAAGCGGATGGCGAGCAGTTCGCGATTACCAACATCATAGTTACGTTCTGACGGCGATAAGCGATGAGAGAAAAACGAGCAAGGATGGACCTTGCCGTCAGAGAGAGAGCGCTGAGAAAGAATGGCTCCCACGCCCACCTCTGACGCGTCAACCTCAACAACAAACTGACTAGAGATGTCAGGTGTAACAAGAATAGGTGCGGATGTAAAACGATTCTTAAGAAGATCAAAAGCTCCCTGGGCGGAAACGGACCACTTAAAGCACGTCTTAACAGAAGTAAGGGCTGTGAGGGGAGCTGCCACCTGACCGAAATTACGGATGAAACGACGATAGAAATTAGCGAAGCCCAGAAAGCGCTGCAGCTCGACGCGTGACTTAGGAACGGGCCAATCAATGACAGCCTGGACCTTAGCGGGATCCATCTTAATGCCCTCAGCGGAAATAACGGAACCGAGAAAAGGGACAGAGGCGGCATGAAAAGTGCACTTCTCAGCCTTCACATAAAGACAGTTCTCCAAAAGGCGCTGGAGGACGCGTCGCACGTGCTGAACATGAATCGAGAGAGACGGTGAAAAAATCAGGATATCGTCCATGTAAACGAAAACAAAAATGTTCAGCATGTCTCTCAGGACGTCGTTAACTAGTGCCTGAAAGACAGCTGGAGCGTTAACGAGGCCGAAAGGAAGAACCCGGTATTCAAAGTGCCCTAACGGAGTGTTAAACGGTCTTCCACTCGTCCCCCTCCCTGATGCGCACGAGATGGTAGGCGTTACGAAGGTCCAATTTGGTGAAAAACCTGGCTCCCTGCAGGATCTCGAAGGCTGAAGACATAAGAGGAAGCGGATAACGATTCTTAACTGTTATGTCATTCAGCCCTCGATAATCCACGCATGGGCGCAGGGACCCGTCCTTCTTCTGAACAAAAAAAACCCCCGCTCCGGCGGGAGAGGAGGAGGAGACTATGGTACCGGCGTCGAGCGAAACCGACAAATAATCCTCGAGAGCCTTACGTTCGGGAGCCGACAGAGAGTATAATCTACCCCGGGGGGAGTAGTTCCCGGAAGGAGATCAATACTACAGTCATACGACCGGTGTGGAGGGAGAGAAGTGGCCTTGGAACGACTGAACACCGTGCGCAGATCGTGATACTCCTCCGGCACCCCTGTCAAATCGCCAGGCTCCTCCTGTGAAGAAGAGACAGAGGAAACAGGAGGGATAGCAGACATTAAACAGGTCACATGACAAGAAACATTCCAGGATAGGATAGTATTACTAGACCAATTAATAGAAGGGTTATGGCGCACTAGCCAGGGATGACCCAAAACAACAGGTGTAAAAGGTGAACGAAAAATTAAAAAAGAAATGGTTTCGCTATGATTACCAGAGACAGTGAGGGTTAAAGGCAGCGTCTCACGCTGAATCTTGGGGAGAGAACTACCATCTAAAGCGAACAAGGCCGTGGGCTCCCCTAACTGTCTGAGAGGAATGTCATGTTCCCGAGCCCAGGTCTCGTCCATAAAACAGCCCTCCGCCCCAGAGTCTATCAAGGCACTGCAGGAAGCAGATGAACCGGGCCAGCGGAGATGGACCGGAAAGGTAGTGCGTGATCCAGAAGGAGAGGCCTGAGTAGTTTCACCAGTAGCCCTCCTCTTACTGATGAGCTCTGGCTTTTACTGGACATGAGGTGACAAAATGACCAGCGGAGCCGCAGTAGAGACAGAGGCGATTGGTGATTCTCCGTTCCTTCTCCTTGGCCGAGATGCGGATACCCCCAGCTGCATAGGCTCAGCATCCGAGCCGGCGGAGGAGGGTGGCAGTGATGCGGCAGGTGGCAGTGATGTGGAGAGGGGAGCAACGGAGAACGCGAGCTCCTTTCCACGAGCTCGGCGACGAAGATCAAACCGTCGCTCTATGCGAATAGCGAGAGCTATTAAGGAGTCCAGACTGGAAGGAACCTCCCGGGAGAGGATCTCATCCTTAACCTCGACGAGGAGACCCTCCAGAAAACGAGCGAGCAAAGCCGGCTCGTTCCAGTCACTAGAGGCAGCGAGAGTGCGAAACTCAATAGAATAATCCGTTATGGATCGATTCCCCTGACATAGGGAAGACAGGGCCCTGGAAGCCTCCTCCCCAAAAACAGAACGGTCAAAAACCCGTATCATCTCCTCCTTAAAGTCCTGATACTGGTTAATACACTCAGCCCTCGCCTCCCAGATTGCCGTGCCCCACTCACGCGCCCGTCCGGTAAGGAGAGAAATGACGTAGGCGTGCGGGCTGCGCTCCTGGAGTAAGTGTTGGGCTGGAGAGAGAACACCACATCACACTGAGTGAGGAATGAGCGGCACTCAGTGGGCTCCCCAGAGTAACACAGCGGGTTGTTGATCCTGGGCTCCGGAGACTCGGAAACCCTGGAAGTGGGCGGTGGATCGAGGTGGAGTTGGTGAACCTGTCTTGTGAGGTCGGAGACTTGGACGGCCAGGGTTTCAACGGCATGTCGAGCAGCAGACAATTCCTCCTCGTGTCTGCCTAGCATCGCTCCCTGGATCTCGACGGCGGAGTGAAAAGGGTCCGGAGCCGCTGGGTCCATTCTTGGTCTGATTCTTCTGTTATGTACTTGAGTGAAGACCCAAAAGCGGTTTTAACAGAAAACAGAGTTCTTTAATGAAAAACAGGAATGGCATAAATCCTCTTCCAACGTAGTCAATGGAACAAAAAGAACGTTAGTATAATGCAGGATGCACCTGCCAGGCGGACTCCGACAGGATAGGACAAGGTGGAAGCAAACGGGACGACAGCTTGCTTCTGGCATCAAAAACACAAACAAGAATCAGACACTGAAAGTAGCAGGAACAGAGAGAGAAATAGAGACCTAATCAGAGGGGGAAGAGAGAACAGGTGGGAAGGAGTGAATGAGCTAGTTAGGGGAGATGTAGAACAGCTGAAGAATGAGAGACAGAGAAGGTAACCTAAAAAGACCAGCAGAGAGAGACAGAGTGAAGAGAAAGGACAGGAACAGACATAACAAGACATGACACCTTCTCTTTGTGGAAGACACATTAACCCTGTGACAATGAAGAGAGCAATCGAAGAGAGCAACCACTTGTGAAGCACATAGGTTTGAAAGAGATGTGGAGATATTCAGTGCATTCGGGAAAGTATTCAGACCCCTTGACTTTTTCCACATTTTGTTACGTTACAGCCTTATTCTAAAGTGGATTACATTTTTGTTTTTTCCTCATAAATCTACACACAATACCCCATAATGACAAAGTGAAAACATAAATACCTTATTTACATAAGTATTCAGACCCTTTACTATGAGACTCAAAATTGAGCTCAGGTGCATCCTGTTTCCATTGATCATCCTTGAGATATTTTTACAACTTGATGGAAGTCCACCTGTGGTAACTTCAATTGATTGGACATGATTTAGATATGACAGTGCATGTCAGAGAAAGAAACAGGAAGGAATTGTCCATAGAGCTCCGAGACAGGATTGTGTTGAGACACAGATCTGGGGAAGTGTACCAAAACATTTCTGCAGCATTGAAGGTCCCCAAGAACACAGTGGCCTCCATTCTTAAATTGAAGGAGTTTAGAACCACCAAGACTCTTCCCACAGCTGGTTGCCCTGTCAAACTGAGCAATCAGGGGAGAAGGGACTTGGACAGGGAGGTGACCAAGAACCCAATTGTCACTCTGACAGAGCTCAAGAGTTCCTCTGTGGTGATGGGAGAATCTTCCAGAAGGACAACCATCTCTGCAGCACTCCACCAATCAGGCCTTTATGGTAGAGTGGCAGACGGAAGCCACTCCTCAGTAAAAGGCACATGACAGCCCGCATGGAGTTTGCCAAAAGGCACCTAAAGGACTCTCAGACCATGAGAAACAAGACTCACTGGTCTGATAAAACCAAGATTGAACTCTTTGGTCTGAATGCCAAGTGTCACGTCTGGAGGAAACCTGGCACCATCCCTACTAGAGGTCGAACGATTAATCGGAATGGCAGATTAATTTGGGCCAATTTCAAGTTTTCATAACAATCGGAAATGGTTATTTTTGGATGCCGATTTTTTAATATATTTTTTATGAAACGAAGCAAGTCAGTTAAGAACACATTCATATTTTCAATGACGGCCCAGGAACGGTGGGTTAACTGCCTTGTTCAGGGGCCGAACGACAGATTTTTACCTTGTCAGCTCGGGGATTCAATCTTGCAACCTTACAGTTAACTAGTCCAATGCTCTAACCACCTGCCTGCCTGTTACGTGAATGTAGTAAGAAGCCAAGGTAAGCTGCTAGCTAGCATTAAACTTATCTTATAAAAACCAATCAATCAATCATAATCACTAGTTATAACTCTACATGGTTGATGATATTACTAATTTATCTAGCGTGTCCTGCGTTGCATTTAATCGAAGAAGGACTGTCGTTGCTCCAACATGTACCTAACCATAAACATCAATGCCTTTCTTAAAATCAATACACAGAAGTATATATTTTTAAACCTGCATATTTATCTAAAAGAAAGGTTAGCAGGCAATATTAACCAGGTGAAATTGTGTCACTTCTCTTGCTTTCATTGCATGCAGAGTCAGGGTATATGCAACAGTTTGGGCCGCCTGGTTCATTGCAAAATTTTACATAATTATGACATAACATTGAAGGTTGTGCAATGTAACAGCAATATGCAGACTTAGGGATGCCATCCGGAACGGTTCCGTATTTCACTGAAAGAATAAACGTCTTGTTTTCGAAATTATAGTTTCCGGATTTGACCATATTATTGACCTAAGGCTCGTATTTCTGTGTGTTATTATATAATTAAGTCTATGATTTGATAGAGCAGTCTGACTGAGCGATGGTTGGCACCAGCAGGCTCGTAAGCATTCATTAGAACAGCACTTTCGTGCGTTTTGCCAGCAGCTCTTCGCAATGCTTCAAGCATTGAGCTGTTTATGAATTAAAGCCTATCAACTCCCGAGATTAGGCTGGTGTAACCGATGTGAAATGGCTAGCTAGTTAGCTGGGTGCGCACTAATAGCATTTCAAACGTCACTCACTCTGAAACTTGGAGTAGGTGTTCCCCTTGCTCTGCATGGGTAACGCTGCTTCGAGGTTGTCGATGTGTTCCTGGTTCGAGCCCAGGTAGCCCAGGAGAGTATTGGAAGCTATACTGTTACACTGGCAATACTAAAGTGCCTATAAGAACATCCCAATAGTCAAAGGTATATGAAATACAAATCGTATAGAGAAATAGTCCTATAATTCCTATAATAACTAGAACCTAAAACTTCTTACCTGGGAATATTGAAGACTCATGTTAAAATGAACCACCAGCTTTCATATGTTTTCATGTTCTGGAGCAAGGAACTTAAACGTTAGCTTTCTTACATAGCACATATTGCACTTTTACTTTCTTCTCCAACACTTTGTTTTTGCATTATTTCAACCAAATTGAACATGTTTCATTATTTATTTGAGGCTAAATTGATTTCATTGATGTATTATATTAAGTTAAAATAAGTGTTCATTCAGTATTGTTGTAATTGTCATTATTACAAATAAATAAATAAAATTGGCCGATTAATCGGTATCGGTTTTTTTGGTCCTCCAATAATCGGTATCGGCATTGAAAAATCATAGTCGGTCGACCTCTAACCCCTACGGTGATGCATGGTGGTGGCAACATCATGCTGTGGGGATGTTTTTCAGCTGCAGGGACCGGATCACTAGTCATTTTAAGCAATGCCACTTTAAACAATGCCACTTTAATAATGTTTACATATCTTACATTATTCATATCATATGTATATACTGTATTTTATACCATCTATTTTAACTTGCCTATGCCACTTGGCCATCTTTCATCCATATATTTATATGTACATATTCTCATTCAACCCAGAGCCCGGATTTGAACCTGATCAAACATCTCTGGAGAGAACTGAAAATAGCTGTGCTCTTAACTCTCCCCATCCAACCTGACAGAGCTTGAGAGGATCTGCAGAGAAGAATAGGAGAAACTCCCCAAATACAGGTGTGCCAAACTTGTAGCGTCATACCCAAGAATAGTTGAGGCTGTAATCACTGCCAAAGGTTATTCAACAAAATCTGAAAAAAGGATCTGAATATTTATCTAAATGGGATAATTCTGTTTTCATTTTTAATAAATACATTTTTGCTTTGTCATTATGGGCTGTTGTGGGTAGATTGTTGAGGAAAAAACAAACATTTAATCCATTTTAGAATACGGCTTTAACCTAACAGAATGTGGAAAAGGTCAAGGGGTCTGAATAATTTCCGAATGCACTGTAGTAAATGTAATGGTTGGGAAAAACATAATTTCAGTGATGTTGCAGGAAAACACTGGGTCTCATTTATCCCGGGCAGTGGGAGGCTTCATATATTTCAATGACTGACTGCAATGCTGTGTGATTGTCACTTGAAAATAAAGTATTGCAATCAAGCCAAAACATGACAGACATTGCACTCAGTTTTCTGGCCTTTGAGAAGAAATTCTCCAATGAAGATTTATGGAAGTCTTCAAATTGTTTGAGCATTGCTGTTTGATTGAAGCTGGTATGTCTGAAATTGTATTTGACACATTTCTTTTTCTCTCATGCTTGAAAAGTAAAATCTACTTTATAGGGGGAGTGCAGTCAAAAACTTGATTTTCCAGTTTTTTTCTTCTGATACTTCTACAATATGAGGTCAAAATAACACTCTGAAATTGTGAAAATTATGTTGATGCCCTTTTATTAAAACATTTTGAGTGGAATTTCAGCCTGCTCAGGTGGGATGGAGTTTTTGGCCCACAGCATGACATCGTAATCTGATCTGATTATTCTGACCATTGACCAATCATCATCGGCAGGGTAGCCTAGTGGTTAGAGTGTTGGACTAGTAACCAAAAGGTTGTGAGTTCAAACCCTCAAGCTGACAAGGTACAAATCTGTCATTCTGCCCCTGAACAGGCAGTTAACCCACTGTTCCTATGCAGTCATTGAAAATAAGAATTTTTTCTTAACTGACTCGCCTAGTAAAATAAATAAAAATAAAATATTTTTATTTGCATATGTATTCTCCTATTTTGAAGGGGTAAGTGGGGTTTAGAAAATCCTATCTTCCAATGGGCTGTGTGTGTAAATATATTTACATTTGTGTTAACACACCCAGACTGAGAATTTAAATTGCATAAGGAGGCTCAAGTAAATAAATGATCAAAAATATATTTAGTCATTTTCATGAAATTAACACACACAGTGAGGCAAACAGTGATGATTTAAAACATTTAATAAAAAATACTGCTTGGGGGCTTTAAAGAGTAACATTTATGAAAATAACAAAATGAATCAAAAACCAAATATTTTAGGCTTATTTATAATGATACACGTCAATTCTGGTCTTCATTTTGACAGTCCTTTGCAAAGGTGATACATTTTGGTATTTTAATATAAATCTAGCTCTTTTTGCCCCTAGCGGTTCAACTCTACCATTGAAATTGTGATGTAGCTGTACCCCTCTCAGTGGAGGGGTTCGGTATGAAATACACTACATTCTGGATGTGCTGGGTGGTACCACCTCAAGGCTTACTATAAAAGCAGGTGACAGCGCGCCTTATTTGGCAATGGTCTTGGTGAGTGGAGGGCGCCAATATATTTTGCATGATGCTTCCTTGACTAGACTACTGACGTTACACAAAATATTAAAGGAAGTAAGGCACATTTCCACATATGACCAAATTCAAAGTTTTTGCTTACCATTTCATACACATAGCTTTTTCAAATAAAACAACAGGTAGGCTATGAGGATTATACATTTATACTCATAGCTACATCCATTACAACAAGAACTAGATGAGAATGGAGGTCATGTCAAGTTGGTATATTTTTTTCTTAGCTGCTTTTGGTTGTGCAGTCTGCTAAGAAAGTTGGCTCATAGTTCAATTACTGTGAGTTCTAACCCCCAGATATCTATTTTTTCTTCAAATCCTGCTGAGCTTTCTACCTTTCTCCCCAGGCACTCTTTCTTAATTTGAGCTTTCACATAAATAAACCATCTTTGATTTGACTCCTCAGTTTTAGTGGGTAAAGAGCTCCTGTCTGCGTTTGACCTTCCCATCAAGGTTCACTTGCAAAAGACCCTTTAACAAGCTAATCAAAGGGGCGGGATGTTTGGGGAACAAGAGACACCTCGGATAATTAAGCAGATGCTGATTATACTCCAATTTGGGAAGCTGTCGCTTATTAGCGAGGCAAGCAGTCATAATTAGGGGCCTTACACAAATGCCTGACCCTGCTCGGCTCCTCTGCTCTGCAAGAGTTTGTGCCCTTGGTTGACAGTGAAAAATGTGTATTTAAGTAGAATTTTCACTGCTCAATTCCCCATTTTTCATCCAACAGTTGGGGCATAAACAGTTCCAAGGGATTGTTCCATACGCTTGGGCAATTCAGAGAAAGAGATGGTGATGGTAAAGATGCCGACAAAACATATTGATTGATAAAGCGGTGTCGTGAGGATTGTGGAGGTTTAAGATGGTTGAAATATTTAATTTTCTCTATAATGGGCATGTGGCATTGCACCGTTGCTTTTATGGGTTATCGCTTATCAAATATTCCAAACAGACATTTGCTAATGTGCATAGCACAAATTCCATTATGGGGGAAAAACTGAGATTACCAACAACATTTTGTATGTGCAAAAATCTGACTATTCTATTAAAATGTTGGGTGCCATTTTAGTACTAGCTCAGTTATGGTGGTAATGCCAATATATTTACATTTTTCCTTTCCTGAATTATACTATTGAACATGTGGAATCCATGTCATTCTGAAAAGCATGAACAAAGATAACATCTCACACGTTCTGAGGAATTTTTAGAAACATATGAACTTAAAAAGCATGCTTGAATTAAATCAACCTTAATGTACTGTAAGGGGTGTGTTCATTCATCTGAAATCTTCTCTGGAGCATGACCTAATGCTCTCTGGTGGAAAATAGCTTAATATTTCATAAAGTCCTATAGTGTTCTTCCTCTGGTTAAAACTACCTGACCACACATGGTATCTGAACAATCTATACTGAACAAAAATATAAACGCAACATGTAAAGTGTTTCCATACAAAACGCTTATTTCTCTCAAATTTTGTTCACAAATTTGTTTACATCCCTGTTAGTGAGCATTGCTCCTTTGCCGAGATTATCCATCCACCTGACAGGTGTGGAATATTAAGAAGCTGATTAAACAGCATGATCATTATGCAGTTTAGTCACACAACACAATGCCACAGATGTCTCAAGTTAACTGCAGGAATGTCCAGAGCTTTTGCCAAGGAATTGAATGTTAATTTCTCTACTATAAGCCACCTCCAATATCGTTTTGGAGAATTTGGCAGTACTTCCATCCGGCCTCACAACTGCAGACCACATCTAACCATGCCAGCCGAGGACCTCCACATCCAGCTTATTCACCTGAGAGATCGTCTGAGACCAGCTGATAAAACTGAGGAGTATTTCTGTCTGTAATAAAGCCATTTTCTGGGGAAAAACTCATTCTGATTGGCTAGGTCTAGCTCCCCAGTGGGTGGGCCTACGCCCTCCCAGGCCCACCCATGGCTGCGCCCCTGCCCAGTCATGTGAAATCCATAGATTAGGGCCTAATGAATGTATTTAATTTGATTTCCTTATATGAACTGTGACACAGTAAAATCCTTGAAATTGTTGCATATGCGTTTCTATTTTTGTTCAGTATATTAGAAACACTTACTACACTGAGTGCCCCAAAGAACAGACATAGAAAACCTTTTAGTTATACTTTAACAGTGAGTTACGAACTGGCTCATAGCTCGTAACAAAGAGGAAGACAATGTGGAGATAGAGAAATAACAAACATATTTATTAAATTAAGTAAACTACATCCATGTAACAATGGTGTGTATGTAGTCAGTAGTGTGAGTGAGTGGATGCGTGCATAGATAGTGATAATGAGGGTTGTTGAAAGGTGCCAAAACAAATGAACACCAAACAACAGTGTCTCTGCGTGGAGAGAGTCTCCTCGATGTATGGGGGAAAGGTGTATTTATCCCCGGGACACACCCGAGCCCACATGTATCCCATTTCACTGACGACCCTCCCAGCTCCGTCCCCCGATATCCTATTAAGGAAAACAAGAGCAGAGAGAAAGGATTCGGCAGACAGAGTGGGATGGTCGTCACACATGTAAACTTATTACAGTTACGTTACAAGCAAAAATATTGGAATAAGATTACAGATACTTTTGAAAAACTAGATGAGTTGTTTTTTTTGTAATTATGTTTTTGGAAAAGTACATTATGAAACCTTTCTATTTTTTCAATGACATTCAATTCAGCATTGAAAAAAAGTTGAAGTCTGTTCCACCTGAGCGAGTCTGACCTCAAGTCAGAGATCACTATGAGAACACACCAAAATGCATTTGATGGATCCTTTTTGTCTTCTAATGCCTTTTTTCTAATGCCTTTTAAGGGTTATATGATGCCTTTTAAGGGTATAATGCATTATTACTAGTTATACGCATTTATGACTCTTTATGACTCTCATTATGGGACTAATTATACTGTATGTTATGTCTCTATGTAGCAAATTCATTATAATTGTTGGATTTTACACTTGAAAGTGTTACTAAGTTTTTCAAAAAGGCATACTAGAAATGTGTAAAATCCCTGTTAAATATGACAAGTCTGAGAAAGCAGTATGATACCGCTCAGCTGCAATAGAGCGGCAGGTAGCCTCGTGGTTAGAGCATTGGACTAGTAACCGAAAGGTTGCAAGATTGAATCCCTGAGCTGACAAGGTAAAAGTTTGTTGCTCTGCCCCTGAACAAGGCAGTTAAATCATTGTTAAAAAAATTGAAATGGCTGTTGGAGGCCTTTTCATACAGTTAATGGCCTGTGGAATTACCTGTTTTTTAACAATGTGGACAACCCTTCAGAGTCACAAAGTGTGAACTGTTGCAATTTTGGCTAGGTCGCAGTTGTAAATGAGAACTTGTTCTCAACTGGTCTACCTGGTTAAATAAAGGTGAAATAAAAAAATAAATAAAAATACAATCATTCCAAGCAGCAACCTGTCAATCCATTGGGTTGTAGACAGACCAACTAAAGCTGCGCTTACACAGGCAGCCTAATTCTTATATTTTTTCCACTAATTGGTCTTTTGACCAATCACATCACATATTTTCACATCGGATCTTTTTCAGAGCAGATCTGATTAGATAAAAGACCAATTTGTGAAACTAAATATCAGAATTGGGTTGTGTGAACGCAGCCTTAGAGACTAACCTGGATGCTAATGAATTGGTAATGTGTTTTTGTCCTAAGTACACACACAAAATCTGATGAAATGAAAAAGAAAGTGAAAGACATTGATCTCAAACGATGACAATGCTGTCGATGTGAATGGTGAAAATTTGTAATGATGAAACTTGAACCATTTGGGGATATTCTAAATTGAATTATCGTTAACCTTTGAGTTCCACTGTCCTGGCACTGGGCGTTCATTCACTGTCATCATTCATTTATGGTATTTTCTGTAAGGTAAAAAAAAAATACCTGTGTAAAGCTTTCAGATATTTCAGGCGTCCTCTTATTTCTTCTTAATGGGTTCTTTTTTTATTTTTACGTAACTATCTTTAAAAAATTGATGGAGCTACTAGAACTCACCTGCTGTTCATCCATGGTAAATATTGTAGCATCTGGCTTTCTGACTCACGTATTGTAGTTCTTTTTCACAATGAGGCCATGGCTATGTGCAAGCGATTCAATGAGTTTGGTCCACAATAGTGTCTCTTTCCTCTGTTATCTCTGTTTCAACCAGTCTCCCCTGCATATAGTGTACTGAAACACACATTTGAACCATGAAATCATTCATGTTGGGAATAGGGCTCTGATCATGTACAGGTATATCACAGCAAAGAAGATAAACATGGGAGTTAAAGAAAATATACAACGGATACGTCTGTAACACTTTACACTAAGTAGCAGATATACTTGTGCAGTAATGTTATTGTTACTTCAGTATCAACATTGAATTTCACCAATGGTGTAGTAATGGAGTTTTTCTGTCATTACAATTATGTATCTTTCTCAAGGTGTAATGCTATTTGTATTATGCTTTATCTTGGCAAGGTCACAGTTGTAAATGAGAACTTGTTCTCAACTAGCCTACCGGGTTAAATAAAGGTGAAATAATTAAATACAAAAAATGATGAATATTTATATGGAATCGATAACATACTGACCTGTATGAACAATGTCATTTGAAGGTTGACTTATGAAACTTAATGGGACACTGTGTCTCGTTTCTATCAAAAATGACACACAGAGATGTATGATCTGAAAATACAGTTAGAAGGTAATGGACTGAGGTGGTAATGTTGTGTTACAGTGTCACAGTATCAAGAGTAAAAAGACCAGGATCTTAAAATAGAAAGCTTTTAGGAATATAAATAAATAAATGTAAATATATTTAATCCATAATCTAGATAATCTGTCAAGTGTATGTCAAAAGGATCACTCCCCTTAACAACATACTTTGCAGATACTGCATTCTCCAGATGTATGTAAATATAACCTATTGTCATGCTGGCCACCCCCACCCTCCATCCATCCTTCCCAATGTGATTTATTGAAACATTTCTGAAACGTCCATTAGGATATTATGAAATGTCTGGTGTCTTTGATTGTTATATAACCATTAGTAGTGTTTAAGCTTTTGATGAAAATTAAAATGCGGTCATTCTGGCTGGCATTGCTTTAGTGACAGAGAGACAGAGAACTCATGCATGCGCTCTGTATTAAAGGCAAAGCGCTTATATAACTTAAAAAATATATATAAGTGCTCAATTTCCAATAAAAGAGAACCACACAGACAGAAAGACCTCTTCTGGCCCCATGATATGAAGGGCTCTGTTGGTTTCCCAAAAGCACACATAATGTTTCCATCAGGGACACAAGTGCTGTTCTTCAGGCATATCTGGCCAGGCCAGGGTATAATTAGAAGCTGAATGCTGCTTTAAGTCAGAGTGTGGTTTGCAGAGCATTTCCAAAGGACAACTAGTCTAGTGGTCTGTGGTTTTTTATCATCAAATGCAAATTGCACATTTAAGGAGGAGTAGCACTGACTCATAGAGTTTATAATATCCAGGAACTTGCGTCCGCTAAAACATTCATGTGGTGCAATATGTCAAAAGTAAAATATTCATGTTTTTTTTACAGATAGTGGACAGGCCATTAAAAACAAGATTCGGTGGAGCTATAATTGACAAGATCCCCCTATTATTTATTTATTTAAAAAAAGGTGTGGAAATAGGCCAACAATAAGGAAGGACATGTTATACAGTGTAAACAAATTGATAGCCATAATTGATAGCCATGATCTGTATATTATTTATCTATGTGACGAAGTGTGATCTGAGCCGAGACGCACGCAAACTCAGATGAAGCATCCGAGTGAGAAGAACAGCTGCTGTCTGGACAAAAAGAGTATGGCATGCTTATTTAACCAGGTAGGCCAGTTAAGAACAAATTCTCATTTACAACTGCGACCTGGCCAAGATAAAGCAAAGTAGTGCAACACAAACAAAAACACAGAGTTACACATGGAATAAACAAACATACAGCCAATAACACAATAGACAAGTATATATACAGTGTGTGCAAATGAGGTAAGATAATAGAGGTAAAGCAATAAATATGCCATAGGGGTGAAATAATTACAATTTAGCAATTAAACACTGGGGTGATAGATGTGCAGAAGATGAATGTGCAAGTAGAAATACTGGGGTGCAAAGGAGCAAAAAATAATAATAACAGTATGGGGATGAGGGAGTTGGATGGGCTATTTACAGATGGGCTATTTACAGATGGGCTATGTACAGGTCCAGTGATCTGTGAGCTGCTCTGGCAGCTGGTACATAAAGTTAGAGAGGGAGATATGATTCTTCAGCTTCAGTGATTTCTTAAATTCGTTCCAGTCATTGGCAGCAGAGAACTGGAAGAAAAGGCGGCCAAAGAAGGAATTGGCTTTGGGGGTGACCAGTTATACCTGTTGGAGTGCGTGCTATGGGTGGGTGCTGCTATGGTGACCAGTGAGCTGAGATAAGGTGGGGCTTTACCTAGCAAAGACTTATAGATGACCTGGAGCCAGTGGGTTTGACGGTGAATATGAAGCAAGTGCCAGCCAACGAGAGCATACAGGTCACAGTGGAGGGTAGTATATGTGGCTTTGGTGACAAAACAGATGGCACTGTGATCCTGCATCCAATTTGCTGAGTCTATAACAGCTTATAGATACGTGTAGGTGGTTTCTTCCCTGTCTACTCTCTCTGGCGGTGGCACACATGATGAAGAAGTGTAGGCGTGTGTGCAGAGGCCCATCGGTCAGATGCTTGACTACTCTACTTCGAGCGAGCCAAACCCAATATAACAAGAACAGCCACAGACAGAAAACTCTACCAGGGCAGTGGAGGCTATCTCATAATAATGTCTGGAATGGAATTATTATTATTATTATTATTATTATTATTGATTTATTTATCTCGGCAAGTCAGTTAAGAACAAATTCTTATTTACAATGACGGGCTAGGAACAGTGAATTAACTGCCTTCTTCAGGGGAAGAATGTCAGGTTTTTACCTTGTCAGCTTGGGGATTTGATCTAGCAACCTTTCGGTTACTGGCCAAATTCTCCACCTGCTGCCGAGGTGTTTGATACCATTCCACTTATTCCACTCCAGCCATTACCACGAGCCTGTCTTCCCCAATTCAGATGCCACCAACCTCCTGTGTATCAGGGGTTGCTAAAACGGGGGTCCACAAAACAGTTTGTTATGGACTTGGAGCTCATGTACGACGCACTTAAACTCGCCCAACTGTCCGAGTGCTTAGCTTACAGAAACGTACCACCTCTATTGTGTATGCAGACAAACTGATCCCCCGCATGAACCTTATCATCATACCAACGAGATCTAGGATCCAAATTCACAGTGTGTCTGCATGGCTGTTAATAAAAGTCCATGGACACCTCTTACGCAGTGGAACCCAGAACGATATGTGTGCTATCCTTTCAGCACCACGAATAGAAGGGAGCTCGAATCTCTTTAAATAACATCAAGTTCTGTTGTCTATGCCTAATAGTCCTACTCATCACTTATTATTATTATTATTATTAGAAATAGAAGATTTTTACTTCTCACAATGGTGTTTGGTAAAGTTAGATCAAAGCAAGATCACATAATGATTAGAGGTCGACCGATTAATTGGAATGGCCGGTTAATTAGGGCCGATTTCAAGTTTTCATAGGAACGTTGAGTTAACAGCCTTGTTCAGGGGCAGAACGACAGCTTGAAAAATCATAATCGGTCAACTTCTAATAATGATTCATTAGTATTTCACATAACAACCGAATATAATAGCATACACTTTACCATAGAAGGCCTATAAAATGTTACACCAAAAACACATCCTCAGTCAGTTCTTATCTGAAGCTGAAATGTCAATAAAAGTCCTCATGTGGCCAAAATTCAACAGAGCGAGCAACTATACAGGATATATGCTTTAATTAAAACAAAATTATGCAATCAAGAAAGGCTCATAGTTTGTAAACACAATCTGCTTTAACTGGCTCACGAAACAGAACTTCAAGAAGATCAAATGATTGGCATGCAGACGCAGTTTGGACATTTCACTGTAAAAACGTGAAGAATTATCATTCACACTTGACAGTGATGATGGCTGAATTTTGAAGTAAGGTATGCCTGACTTGGTGTATGAGTCTAATATTCTTAGGGCTATTCTACAATGATATTCAATAGGCTATCAGACAGTCTGTCGGTGCAAACTTTGACTGACAAATTATGACAATGTTTCGAAAAGAAATGTTGCGCTACCTCACCAAAAGAAGATAGACTACACCAATGGAATTGAAAGAAAGATGGCGCCATGCACAGATACTGGGATTATTTTTGGACGAACATGCGAAGGTAACCTTCTTTTTGGAAGTGATTTGTTTGATCAGATGAAAACATCATGACTGCTTGTGTTCATGCCACATTAAAAGGTAATACATTTGTAAAGTTAAATTGCATGTCTTTATTATAAAACCCATTAAAAAAAGTTTTGCACATGCAAGCACGTGCACACATTGGAGGCACCATGGAAAAATGTGCCCCTCCTATGGAAATCAAATGCCTGTCCAATGCCTGTCCAACACACCTAGTGGCATATTGGTCTGCAGTAGGCTATTCTATCTCTCACTTTCAACTTTCTTAATCTTAACCATCCCAGGTTAGGTTTAGTTCCTCTTTGTTCTGTATGGTCCCCAATCCCCATTGTAGTATGCATGCATTTTTTATTTGTGCAATAATATGATTTCAGCAACAACTTACTTATCTGCAGTTGCATTTTATATAACATAATGTTAATTTAATCTGCTTGGAACACATACAGACGTTGCAGTTCTGTTTGAGCATTTGAGTCACAAATACACAGAGTAGACCATTTCAGGAAATGCTTTGGTTTACCACAAGTTTCTAAAGAAATGTCCTGCCATTGTATAAGGCGGTCTATAATCAAGACTGTGGGTAATGCAGCTGAACCCACTGTCTCCACTCAGAGCTCAACTCGTTCTTCTTCTCTTGTCACTCTCGTCTTCACCCACTTCCTATCACATGTATTTCATTTGCAACAAAACCTAAATCTTTACTTTCTGCAGCATTTTTGTAGAAACCAAATCTATTCTCTCCTGTTACTCAAACCGCATTGACTGACAACCTTGAGTGAGATGTAAAAGGGTGCAGTATGGCCACAGTGTAAAGCTTTATTCATTCTAGAAACTTAATAAAGCAAGACTAGCCATAATTGGCTGTTCCAATGGTGTTGTCCCTTCAGCCTATATGCAGCAAACTCAATATTGGTCCACACATTTCCTTGAAAGGAGAGATTTTCTTTCATTATTTAACCTGGAGTCTGAAGACAAACAGAAACGAGTGGTTTATTCAAGTAATGTTTTTATTTAGAGGACTAATGATGAAAACGCATGTTTACTGTATGTGGTGTGTATTTAAAAAATAAAATAAAATGGGCATGCTGTCAAAGGTATTTTACAAAAAGAATACTGTATTTTTGAATGGAATGCTGGTAAATAAGAATGTGCAACGCTTCTCAATGTGAGAGTTATGTTTGCTTTGGTGGTTTGGAGCCCGGCCAGTGGAGAAGGAATATAGTTTTCAAAAATAATCAAGAGGCACGGGCTTATTAACCATGATCCTCCTCTAGGGGATGGCTCTAATCCGAAATTATACATCATGATATCTCGGCATGTATCTTCCTTACGAAGACGTGTGCAAGCTGCATTGTCTGCTAGTGAAATATTGACGGCCTCTTATTCTCTTTTACCTATTTCTGACTTAACACACTTAAAGGTCCAATGCAGCTGTTTTTATCTCAATATCAAATAATTTCTAGTAGTGATGCACCGATATGATATTTTTGCTGCCTTTTAAGCATTCTAGTACAGTTAAATAGTTAACACACACACATGGACACAGCAGTCTAAGGCACTGCATCTCAGTGCAAGAGGCGTAATTACAGTCCCTGGTTCAAATCCAGGCTGTGTCACAACCAGCCGTGATTGGGAGTCCCATAGGGCGGTGCACAATTGGCCCACCGTCGTACGGGTTTGTTATTTTAACTGACTTGCCTAGTTAAGTAAAGGTTACACACACACAAACACACACACTGGCCCCAACATTTTTTGGGGGGGCATTTACGTATGTCCCCATTACCAGTAAAACATAATCAAAACCTAATTCTTTCACTTACTTGCTGTGCTGTTTCGTTGTTCATTTGTTCAGTCGTTTCATTCTCAACCAGGATTTCATCATACATGTCAAGCAGTGAAGTTTCAGCTGTCTGTCCATGGCTTCTTTTCCTTGGTGCGCACTGTCACTGTGTCTGTTTCCATCTTGTCCAGCTGTGTATGTAACATTTCACGTAAACCCTGTTTCTTGTCTGCATCTAAGTAGAGGTCCTTGTACCTAGCATGGAGCATGGTGGCGACACAGTAAAGACAGAATGCCACCGAGTCACTTGTTCACAGCCTGTGTCTGCAGTTTTGTTGACAGGCATTTCAATGCCATGACAGAGGGTATCACATCTGCTGCAGGTGCAGTTGATGAGCTTATTTCTCGAGTCAGTTGTTTGAATGGAGCTAGCTAGTGTGTTCAAGTTTCAAACATGAATATGCCGTCTTTAGATTTGGATGAAGACACCTATCTAAGATGATGAAGACACCTGTCTATTCAAGGGCTGTTTTCATGTTTTTCTGCCCTGTCACTGCCATTACCCCTGCATAAAGTAACAGAAGTCAGCAGCGATTTAGATGTGAACATTATCTTTGCTTCTCTGGAATAGACCTGTGGAATATTCTATATTGGCATAGCCAGTACAGTAAACAGGTTGTATCTATCCTTGTTCGCTGTGTTGTGATATGCTGTTCCATC
Organism: Oncorhynchus masou masou; assembly: GCF_036934945.1. Lineage (NCBI taxonomy): Eukaryota > Metazoa > Chordata > Actinopteri > Salmoniformes > Salmonidae > Oncorhynchus > Oncorhynchus masou. The sequence goes on from NC_088214.1 coordinate 19,872,815, forward strand.
TGTGGTTGTTTACAATCCTAGGCCATACATTTCTCTTTTCCTCTGTAGCCCCATTCAGCTCTCAAAATGGACATTCTTATTTCAACCCTTAAACTTGTGAAAATATTGATGGATTGAGCATTATGGTGCCAAGTGTTGCAGTGCAGCCCTGTGTGTGGCTGTGGGCCTGGTATTTGCCAATTTAATATTATATACCCTCCCTGAAAAATCTGGATATCTTATTTCCCAATTTATTAAAAGTAGATTTATTTAAGTCATGCACAACATGGTGTTTAACTATACAGACAACAAGAGTAGACATAGACTGTCATAAAAATAATATAAAAATAAGAGTTGATTTACGAAGGTACCTCTGAGAGTAGGCCTGCATAAAATATACAGTATATTAGTCCATGTAATTTACTGTTAAACCAAACATCTCTTTCGGGTCAACGTGGTGGCACATTGGATCATACTAGCGTCTCCTTTAATGGTGTTTGAATCCATATCTGTGTAAAACATATGCTGACACCTGCAGGGTGACTTAACTGAGCTTGTACTGTACCACATGCTTAGATTCTCACAGTGGTTGAGGGATTAAAGTTACATCACTTCTTTAGTCACTGTGGGAGGATAGATACTAGGCAGTGTTCACCAACCTTTTCTGAGTCAAGATCACTTTAGCAGTCAATAGGCAAGCCGATATCTACCACTCGGATAAAAAAAACAACCATGCAATATTAACGTAATAAAACCAGTTGAGATGTGTGCAGTAGGCCTAATACATTATCACAGCATATTGGCTATATGCCTGGCCTGCCAATGTTCTTCTCAGATCACATTATATTTCAAAGCCTGAGCTTTGATATCTAAATAGATCAGTTGGTGTAACCCTTGCGAGGCACAGCTGAGCATAAATTTAACTGGACTGATGGTACCTGCATCTGATGGTCAGTCTCAGCGGACGAAGGGAGGGAGAGAGCATAAGAGGGAGAGACCACACCTCCGCCTTTCACGGTCCCTGTTCTCTCCTTTCATCCAGTGAGATTGACCAGAGAGAGGGGACACTGTCTTCCACCTGATGATGAAACTCGAGTCGCACCACATCTGCCTCATGCACAAATTCATGTTGTTCCCATGGCCAGAGAAAGTGAAATATTCCTTGATATTAAAAAGATAGGAAGTGCTAATAATAATAAAAACGCAGGCCTATCGATACATTTGGCTACTCATTGATTGCAGCTGAAATGCTAATGGAAGTAGGAGGAAGTGTGTTTTGTTTTGTAAAAGTGTTGACAGTGCTGATTTAAAAACTTAAAAATGAATTCAGAAAAAATCCTCATAAAAACAACTGCTCTTTTGTTGTATTCTTTGAAAATCTATCTCTGGTCATGGTTTTAAAAGTTATGAAATCTCATGTAGGCTGGTATCAAACTTTGCTGTGGGGTCGCTGAAGCAGTAGGCATGGTAATTTGAGGTAAATGATTGGCCAGCGCAGTAGGCACACTTGATTTAGCCACAGCTCTCCTGGTCTGCTGGGGAGGCGGAAATGTTCCCTTCAGTCAAATGAAATGGTTCAACATGGGAACACCTTGCCTACCCGGCGCGCAGGGCTTCTGAACCGATTGCACCTACCAACAACAGCACAAAGCAAATAAAACAACAAAACTAGGCTTTATCCTTGGCTTTTCTACAGAAATGTTTGGTGATCGAATAGGAATGCCTTGAAGATTGATCGCGATCGACCGGTTGGTGACCACTGGACCTTTTTATAACCTTTGACATTATCACGTCACTTTGGCTCAGTTAGACTGTTCTTCCAGCACGTACAGTAAAACCTTTTATGAATGAAATACTTTACAATGATTAGAATTTTAGTTTTGTGAGTTAGGTGCCACTCGTTTAAGTTTACAAGATATGCAAACGTGAGTTTGCATGAACAGTTTGAAAATGGGTCTGCTGGTAAATGTTTTTGTCACGAATGCCAAAGATGACATAAAGTCAAGGGAAAGCTCCAGCCAAAGGTACCTATTAGGAGGGGGAAAGTTTCCCAGAATAGAAAACCACACCTGGATATTATGGCTCTCTCTCCAGAGCTGTGTTTGAAAGCTGAGTGAATGTTGTGAGGTGTAAGAGGAAACCGTTTGGTATAAAATGTCTTTTTCCCTTTTCTGTGTCATATCTGATTAGTGCTTTAGGGTACACAAGCCACAGAGTGGCTAAAATCACAGGAATACCAGCTGGGTCTATAAACAAAGAGCGAAACTGATACTGTTTAGACAAGAAACAGAAACCGCAAGGTCTTTTATAACCCTTTGCCTTCATGGGCAGCTAAGACAGAAATAAAAATATGTAATCGGCTTTACGTTTACACAACTCATTGTGACTTACAGTTGGCCAAATGCCTTTATTTTGGTTCATCTCAAGTGTATCATAGAAGAAAACACTCTCTTATGTTTGAGGAAATTGTTAGACTGAGACAATGAGTGACAGGGTTTTGATAATTGGATTGCATTGCATGCATGCACACATTACACACACTAACACCTGCTGCTGTTCTCTAGGCTAGTTGTTTATATACAGTGTGTGTGTGTGTGTGTGTGTGTGTGTGTGTGTGTGTGTGTGTGTGTGTGTGTGTGTGTGTGTGTGTGTGTGTGTGTGTGTGTGTGTGTGTGTGTGTGTGTGTGTGTGTGTGTGTGTGGGGGGGGCAGCTGTGTTTAATATTGTCCATTTGATGTATTTCACGAAGCTGTCAACCTCACTTAAAATGCTTATTGATATGGGAAATGAAATGTGGTTTCACAACGATGCATTGCTCCTCTGCTATCTGATGTTTGTTACAATTCAAGTTTCATGTTGTTTCAGATGCTTCACTTTTCCATTGTGTTGATGGAAGAATGATTGCTCCTCGCTCCACTAACTCAGTGTCATTGTCCTTTCTATGCAGGTGGAGGCAGATGATGTGCTCACCAAAGAGGAACAGATCGGTCTGCTGTTTAAAGCCAAACGCAAGTGTGAGGTGGCCATCAGTAACAAACACAAGCCTGGTGGTGAGTAAAAAACTAATCTCAGATAAAAGTTATGTAAACCTGACGTGTCAACCTACCTGACGTTGTGTTTTGTTTTTTTCATTGACATGAAAACAGCCCTGTCACATTGGTAATGGATAAATGACATCTGTGGCTTCCTGCAGAGTTAATCTGTTGGTTCACTGCCTGCTCTGTTAACCATGCACACGTCGAGTTCTGTCACATTGGCACCTGAGGACACACCAGGAACATAAGCATTATTTTGTCTACTAGATTGTCCAAGCAGAAAAATAACTCTGTTTGAACTGACAACATCACTATAACAGTGTTGACACAGAGCAGAGGAAGCAGTGGATTTAGAAGCTGAGATGTACAGATTATTGAGTTGGTCAGAACTAATATGCGTCAGACATGGAAACAGGACAGGGTTTCTGTAGGAATAATTACTTGGCTCTGACAGAAAACCAGAAAATGTAAATGTGTTTTTAGAGCCTGTCACAAGATGAATTATCTCAGGTGGAGAAAATGGTTTCCTTCCTTTGTCACCATTGACTCACATTATTCCAATTAGTGTGACTGCTGCGGGCATTGATCGAATATCAGATTGTAGCTTTAATATGAGGCATTCATACTGGACAAATACAGATACCGTGGCTGTACTGTAGTCTGAAATTAAGAGGGGGAAATGTATTATATTTCTTCCTGTATGGTTAGGAGGTTACGATGGTCAGGGGGGCTTTTTGAGAGAATCCGGTCCATATTTGTTTACTTGTGGTTATGTGAAGACTGTCACATTCAGCCAGACCCCAGAATCCCCCTGTCTCTGTGGTCACTGTCGTTTTTTCTGGTTGATTATTCTAAAGAGGTTTTGGATTCCATATCCAGCCAGTCATATTATTTTCTCTTTAACCCTGGTTCATTGTGGTCTTCTTGGGTTCTTTCTGTGTTGAGTTCTCAGGCTTTCTAAACAAAACTTCTCTGTAAATGAAACACAGCATTGCAAACCTTTATTTTAAAATTAAGAAAGCAAAAGGTATTGTTGATGGATTCCCAGTAGTTATATTATCTCTCACCACATTCCCCAAATGTTCACAGTTTGAGGTATAACTCGAAATAGAACTTAAAATAACACATTATATGGTAACTATTGTCAACGGTCATCAAAATACTTGTTTGAAGGTGATGGTTTCAGTGTTTAAGAGGGAAAGTGTAAAGCCTGCATGTGTATTGATCAGAATGATCCTAGACACTTGACACTAAGCAGGGCTTTATAGCCACATTAGAGTGTTCTAAGATGACAGGCACCTTGTCTCCCTGACCATCGTCACCTGTAATGCAGCCTGACATTTGTTGCATGTCACTGTTGTATGAGGTGTTACTCTTTTTCCAGGTATCTGGGGTACATTTCCAGGGTTCATTTCAGCCTTCAACAGTTTCCTTGGACTAGAAAGTTATCCTGTCCTCCCCAATTAATGTGCCACCAACCTCCTGTGCTCTTGATGGTTACTTTTGCTGATATGTTCACATATGCAGTATTTTACTTTTTATCACCTGGGAGAATAGAACTGTTACCTTCAGTTTGGGTTCGTGTATATTTAAATGAGCAATTTTGTGTAATGAATAGAAATTCAGAGACTGACAAACGTGGGTCAATTAATAATTTTTTCAAAGACCAATTAAAACTCATGTTTCAATGATTTCTCTTGATGGTCTACCTTTTCTAATATGTTCTCAGGTACATTTATGTTACTTTTTTAGATACACTTCTTTAGAGATCTACTTTGGATATGGTTTCTATATAAAGCTGTTTGCTGGAAGGACAGTTTTGGGGCTAACGGTAGATGCGTCAGAGATGACCACGACTTGACCTGTATACCTGATGACGCTGTCAGAGAGTAGTAGACTCGACATAGCCTTTATCTGGTGGCTGTATCCCGGCTCCCTTTGGACGGTTGCACACGTCTTTTGAATCATAGCTCAGTTGATGCTGAAATTAGCGTAAACATATGACCTACCTCTCAAAGAGAGGGAAAATGTCCTGGTATACTTTCAGCCTGAAAAAGAATTCAAAACCTCATTTTGTATGCTTGAGTTTTTATTTTTTTGTATTATTTCACTCTTTGCGTTTTCATTTGAACTTCATTTCAACCTAATGTGCACATCTGTTGATCTGTTTATTGCTATTTATTTTATGTCGATATTCAATCAACATTTTTTATTTAGATGCCTATTACAAATATTATTGATTAAGGTAGAATGGCAATATATTATATTAGGTGGCAAAGACCTCCACAGCATTATGTTCTGGAATGTTACAGCATAGCCTAATGGGGTAGTGAGTCTAATGATGACCCTGTAGAAATGACGATGGAAACTGTTGCTGTTAACAGGCAATTATATTTTATGAATCGTTTTTATTTTTGTAATGTTGCATTGGCCAAGAAAAGAGTTCCCCTTTTTTAATAGGCTACTGCTAATTGTGGTCTCCTCTATTGTGGAAAAACCATGAAACCTGCAATCTGACTCAAACTCAAAGAATAGCAACTGAATTAAATTTTGAGGACTTTTCTTCCAGATTTGTCTTGCCTATATTGTGTGTCACCACCCTTGGGGTTCTGTGCCACTGTAAACTCTTGGTTAGCCTAACTATTATTACTGTGGAGGGGAGACTACTATTTGCAAAACAATGAATTGATCTTGCTATTCTAGCTATTTTGAAAGTGGTGGCTGGTAGGGTGGTCGGCCAACCTCAGCCCAAGGAGAGGGTCTTGCTTAGTATTGCGGTGTTTCACTGTGAAGCCCATCCATTTGTTATTATTTTTCATTTGTGCCTTAAATACTTGAGTTCTCATTACTTCCTTGACACAACGTTTTCATTGAGGGAGACACTGAGGTTTGCCTGGTTAGGACAGTAGAAGGATGTGGGTTCAAGGCCCTAGACCTTGCAGTGTTGAAAATAGCTCAGCATTCAAACCTGTAGTCCCAGTGTAAAATAACATCAGCACTCATCATAACAGCTTGTACATATCAAAACTCTACTGCGATATATGTTTTGACATCTGCAAGGCCTGAATCAAATGATTGCAGGGAAAAGAAAATGTTATTTGAAACCTCTAATAGATCACCAATACCAATGTCCCCCACAGTCACGTTTATATTTAAATCATGGTCATGGAATTTATAGGAAATTATATATGTGTGTGTTCTGTGTTTAATTTGAGTCTGTTGGTAGGTGGTCCAATGAGTATTAAAAGTACAGCCAAAAAAACTAAAACCTAAGACCGATTTCATTCTCACTTCACTCCCAGGACCATGTGGTCATTGTGATTTTGAAAAACGTGAAGCTTCTTCGGCTACTTTTTCAACCCTGTCATCTCTCACAAACAAAGTCTACGCTTTCATTGAGAGCTGGGTGACAGGCCATTTTGAAGGCACATAAAAAGCATTTTGTCATTGCCTCTGATGTTTCTTTGTAACTTTGATTACAGGAATGAGACAATAATAGATGTAAAGCAAGGAGAAAACAGTTTTAGTTTTATCCTCAACTAGTTATTAGTGGTGAGTGTGGGGCAGATGTTTTCAATAATAGAAAATAAAAGCGTAGCCAGAAACCGGCGTCTGCCAGGGATCTGTGGGGAGGGGGGACTACACTCCCACTATTGCAGGGCTAGGGTTAATAATAACGTTATAAAATGCTACTGCTGCCTGTATTAACGAACGCGAGGTTGCTGATCCCAGAAAAGTAAGGCTTCTGCCTTCCACTCACAACAATTCATTGTTAGATAAAGGCATTTTCGCAATCCTGTACAAATAGCAACTTCACTGCACATTACACACACCCAGGGGATGGGGAAGAAACATTTTACAAGAGGGTGGATTTGAGAGCGGTTAGCAGAACAACAATTCTGCTTGACTCTGCTCTTCCACTGTGGTAGACTAGACTCGTGTTCAGTGTTGCGTCATAGTATCTTTGTTTCTTCCCAGGGAGCCAGAACGCTACAGCCCTGTCAGTTGTTTTCTTAATTTTGCATGGAATCTCCACAAATAAGATCCATATTAAAACCACTTTGACAAAACAGATGCACTATAGCGTGTGAGTGCTGCGGTGAGATCATAAGCTTTCAATAAATAGCCCATTTAGGCCTATGCCGCTCCTATGGATCATTAGAAACATGTCTGCTTAGACCTACTCAGTTATTTAATAATTACAACATTGCAAGTGTCCATTTCAGGCAGAGGAAGCAACGTAGACTAGCAAACATGTCTTTCTTGTGGGGTGGACATAAACAACCTACCGTGACTGATTTGATATATCGGATGGGATTGAAGCAGATTCATGCCACAGCAAATTAAAATAAAAACATTGAAATTAACACACATTTGCTTGCAAATGTAGACATTTCAGAGGTGTTTGGGGAATTCAATGCTGGTTTGTTGAGCCTTAATTGTAAAGACCAAACATATCCAGCAGACAGAACACAACACTGCTCTGGATGGCTGGTGTTGTGAACATTCAGCATCACAAAGGACATTGCATCTGTTTCCTGCATACCCACCAATTAAAAGGCCGCCAGGGCCGTCTTTCTCTACATGCTATTTATGATCATAACATTAGGCTAAAGTTAATTTGTGTATCGTCTTTAGAGGACAACACAATAAATTAAAAAAACAGCTACCCGCTGGTGCTCTGGAATTTAACAAAGAAGCCTCCAGCAGTGTAATGTTGGCGCCAAGGCAGTGAACACTCAAACTCTCTACACTTAAATGTCACCATTGCTTTGTCTCTACTCCTGCAGATGGTTACTGCTCGCCAGAGTGGGATGGCATTGTATGTTGGCCTGAGGGGTCTCCCGGGAAGCTGGTGTCCACTGCCTGTCCAGACTACATCTATGACTTCAACCATAAAGGTAACACTGGCCCCTTGATAGCCTGCAGTTCAACAGTTCTCTTGCACAGAGCTCATTTTCCATTTTAGGTCATGGTGCTCAATGCCCACATTAGTAAGATAGCCAATAGGCCGCTGAGATAGTGGATCATCTTTTATCTACTTTAATCTGTAACACAGCATGGAGCATTTCTTTTCAATATTTTTATATAGCTTTGGCAATGCAACAAGATATTGTAATGTTTTATGTAAGTACTTCGTCTTACAAGGCTGTTGTGAAGTTGTTGAAATGCCCATGATTTCTGATGTGATTAGACAACGGCAATATGCACTTGCAGGTGAAAAGAAATGACATGTGCATTGTGTCATTCTGTTGTTTTCTGTAATTGTGTTGTATTCTACAGGACTAGCCTATCGTCGCTGTGACAGCAATGGGACGTGGGAGCTGACCACCACCAACAACAAGACATGGGCCAACTACAGCGAATGTGCAAAATTCCTCTCGCACTATAACCAAAACAATGAGAAGGTGAGAGTCATGTCCATCCCAGCATGCATTTCTCCGCACCATTAGACAATGCCAACTTTGTCAGAGACGTGACACAATAGTAGTAGACAGGGACAGTGGCCATTGTGTGTCATTTCTGGAAAAAAAATGTGACATTTCAATCTATTCTATTCTTTGGGGGCTGTTGTGGCATTAGCATACATAATCAACGTGGAGGTATTTGAATGTTAATGATATTAGACGTGTGATTTGATTGGTCAGAACAAAGGTCCTTTTCACTACATCAGTATGCAGTGGGATGCTTTTCATTTCTGTCACACATCAGATGGTCCTGGAGGGGGCTTTGTGTCTAAGCATACTGGAGCAGCTATCTGGCTCACATTCTCTGAGTGTTCAATCATTCTATAACCTTGTCTGTAACTTAATGAGCATCTACAGTGTTCATTGTCTGTCTGTCATCCCCTTTGTTAGACTAATTTACCTTCTGCTTTTTCTGATGTTTCTACTCATTTGTAAGAAACCGAACAATAACAAGATGAACATAAAAACCATGTTTATATTTTAGATGAAGTGTTGCGTAATGGAACAAAAGACTTGTCCCCTCAGAATTGTTGGACTATTTGAAATGAAAACCAGACATGACAATTGACTTATTTCCCCCATGGAGATTATGTGAACAACACAACAGTAGGCAGGTAGCCTGATTGCTCGTTTGAATCCCTGAGCTGACTAGAGGAAAAATCTGTGGATGTGCCCTTGAGCAAGGCACTTAGCCCTAATTACTCCTGTAAGTTGCTCTGGACAAGAGCATCTGCTAATACTTGTGTTTGGAAGTGACTTACAGGAGCAATGTTTCACCTAGTTAAACTTGTAGTGTATTTGAGCTTTAAAACGGCTTATGAAGTTTGTAATATCCACTTTGAAATACCAGACTGGATTTTCCCTTATGAAAAATGTATCAACCCCTACAAAAATGTCCATTAATTATAATCCACATAATAATTGATTAAGTTGTTTTTTTGTGTCTTACGACTCAACGTGGTAGTTGGGACTAGAAATATCCAACTAACTGGTTGAATGAGGCACGTGTATAACTACAATCAGTTAGCAGGAATAAAATTTCAGTTTCCTAGTTCCAACTAGCACGTGAACGCGGCATGAGCTACCGTACAGCGAGAGTTTGGACTTGTGTTTCGAAGGCAAAGGATGAGTCTTATTTAGTTTTACACAAATAATTGTACATTTTCAGTAATAAAGCTGACAATTATTTATTTTTGATTAAAAGTACCGAAGATGGGAGTACAGTTGCTTCATGCATTGGTTGTGTGTGCTTACTGTCACCCTGATATTGGCTACTAGGTATCTACTTCTCCAGCCTTTGCCAGACAGACGTGCTTGTCAAGCGGAGTGAAAGGCACTGTGTCCCGGTGATGTTGCCGTTCATGCCTTCCCCATTGAGTAGTAGACTGTATGTATGTATCAAGGTGATATCTATATGGTTATCCATGTTAGTTATTTATTGTGTAGGCTGCTATCCTACTTGAAATAAATTGATGGGAGGTGAATCAATTGCCATGTTAGCTACCGCCGGTGACACGACCGTGATACAATAGGAAGCATCTCAGGTCAGCAGGCACGTCAATACAACACTGGTTCACTGGTCGCTGGCTTATCGACTCGTTGTGCATCCCAATCAGCCACACAAAATGGTGTTGAGTGGCAACAAATCAGCCCAATTAGCTGATTCGCTTTCCGCACACCTACTCCTTTCAGTCACCCATACTCCAGTCTCCATGGGCTGCAGCGACCCATACTTGCATTCAGGGGCTGATTACGGCCCAGTGACGGAGCAGACAAACTAACCCATGGCAGCCCACTGTCCACTGGCGTAGAACTGAGTGTTAAAACCTGTTGGGGATCGTGAGTCCCAATTGGGAACTTTCCCTCCCACGTTCAGCTGGAATGTGGCGCATGGAACGCAAAAAATATTCTTAAAAATATTTAACCTCCACACATTAACAAGTCCAATAGCTCAAATGAAAGATAAACACCTTGTTTATCTACCCAGCAAGTCAGATTTCTAAAATGTTTTACGGCGAAAACATAGCACATATTTATGTCAAACCACCACCGAAGACACAGCTAATTTGCATAGCCAAGTTGAACAAAATATGAAATCAACAAACGCAGGATTAAAAGAAAAATAATTCACTAACCTTTTGAAATCTTCATCAGATGACAGTAATATAACATGTTACACAGTACATTTATGTTTTTTCAATAATATGCTATATATATCCATAAATCTCTGTTTACAATGACGCATTGTTCAAAAAATGCTACTCAAATGTCCTGAGAAATGACGATAGCTCCGGCAGATAACGTCAGATAACAAGCAATACACATCATAAACTTTGACTAAATATGCATGTTCTACATATATATAGAAAGATACACTTCTTCTAAATGCAATCGCTGTGTTCCATTTATTTTTAACGTTACAGAATTCGTTCACTAGGCTATAATATGAGTCGGCGCTCAGAAATAGCTCCTCTATCTTGGAGTCCACAGAAACCCAAATTTACCACGTAAATATTCCCTTACCTTTGCTGTTCTTCCATCAGAAGACCTGGAAGGAATTATACTTACCAAAAACAGCGTTTAGTTTTGAAGTCTGTGTCTTTCGGTTATCAAACACGACATATTTTGGTTGAAATGCAGCCAAAAGTCAAGTGGATGCGCACCAAAACGTCGAAATTACATATTATATGTCGACTAAACTTGTCAAACTATGTTCAGAATCAAGCTTTAGGATGTTATAAAGGTGCACAACAATCCTGAGGACGAACAGAAACACAAGCATCGTTTAATTAATCTTGGAAGAGAGAGATCACTGGAGGAGAGCGCGCATGAATGTAACCTGTTTTTTCGAGTGACCGAAAGGTTTCGGCCCGCCAAAACTCTCGTGAGCGTGCGATTCTCACAATGAGAAGCCCCATTGAAAGCAGACATCGCGCTGAAGACATAGAAACTGTTCCCAGGTCTGTAGGTGCTTGGGAAGGGTGGGGGCGATGACGTCAAAGTTGGGCCAACTTTTATGATGACAAGAGAGAGTTTGGGAGAATGACTGCCCTGAGAGTTCTGCTTTACATACAGAAAATAATTTAAACGGTTTTAGAAGCTTTAGAGTGTTTTCTATTCAATAATATTTTTTATATGCATATATTAGAAATTTTTGACCGATTTTTTTCTGTTTACTATGGGCACGCAATTCCACCAAAGGGGGCAGCAGACAGCCCTATCTTTAACAGGTTTTAAGGAAATCCATTCGATCATTGAAATGAACACCTCTAATAACGGTTGTTGAGGGCCAAGGGGTTTAACCCGTTACAATCGTGGGAATTGGCCTATATGGATAGGGCCAAAGAGAAATGTTTCTAACATAAGAAATATGAGAAGCATATGCATAACCATGATTACAATTTAAATGGGACATTTTGGAGATTATTGGGAAATTACTGGAACAAAATTGAGGACGCAACAGTTCACCTGACACGAGACTGAATCCAAACATTACGCTGCACTTTTCGCAGCATTTGACAATTATGAAATCTGAAAATACTCCGGACATATTCAATAACATTATAAGAATATTCATGGCAAATGTGGTGTAGGTGCATCATAACAAAGAAATGACAAGGGAATGAGTGAGGCCTTAACAGGTAATTTCAATGCAATTTTATGACTCAAAGAACAGTCTTAATTTACTTTCTTTTTTTTAGCTCCCCTAGCTATGTATGTCCTTGAGGAACTGAAGCAAGCACACTTATGTTTGTAACATAGGCCTGCACTGCTACCAATTACTGTTGTTGTTCACGCAATCTAAAAACGGTCCATTATAAATCACAATCTGGGTCAGGTGGGCATCATTTGAAAGCGTTTAGGCTCATTCTGTTCAGAACAACCCAGGGTATAATGCCATGTTATCCTTGGAACTGCACATCAAACAAAGTGATCAGAAACGTTGATACTGTAAATTACATGAGTTTTATCATATTGAAATATGAATGGCACATATGGTTTGCTTGTATGACATCAAAGCGGTATTTATTATAATGTTCAATGTCTGATATTTCAGAACACATCAAATGCTCTTAATTTACAGGATTCCTCTCGCTCAGACAACAAAATAAAAAATAAAAAATGCAAATTAGCATGAGGGATGGGAACATCTTCTATTTCGGCATTATGCTAACAATTAGAACATGGTTTAACTCTTATACAACTCTGTATAGCAGAGACCCTAAGCTTTATCATACACTTAGTTTACAAAACATTAGGAACACCTGCTCTTTCCATGACATAGACTGTCCAGATCAAAGCTATGATCCCTTATTGGTGTCACCTGTTAAATCCACTTCAATCAGTGTTGATGAAGGAGACAGGTTAAATAATGATTTTTAAGCCTTGAGCCAATTGAGGCACGGAATGTGTGTGTGTGCCATTCAAGAGGGTGAATGAGGGTATCAGGTAGCCTAGTGGTTAGAGCATTGGGCCAGTAACCGAAAGGTTGCTGGATTGAATCCACGAGCCGACAAGGTAGAAATCTGTCGTCCTGCACCTAAACAAGACAGTTAACCCACAGTTCCCCTGTTGGCTGTCATTGTAAATAAGAATTTGTTCTTAACTGACTTGCCTAGTTAAAGAAAGGTTTTTAAAAAATGGGTAAGACAAAATATGTAAGTGCCTTTGAACAGGGTAAGGTAGTAGGTGTCAGGTGCACCAGTTTGAGTTTGTCAAGAACTGCAATGCTGCTGCAACGCTCAACAGTTTGCTGTGTGTACCAAGAATGGTCCTCCAGCCAACTTGACACAGCTGTGGGAAGCATTGGAGTCCACATGGGCCAGCATCCCTGTGGAATGAGTTTGACACCTTGTCGAGTCCATGCTCCAACGAATTGAGGCAGTTCTAAGGCAAAAGGGGGTACAACTCAATATTAGGAAGGTGTTTTGTACACTCAGTGTATTTAAAAAATATATTCATTTTACTATTAAGAACAGATTTAACATCCGTGGAATAAGTTTAGAGGGTGTAATACTATACAATACAATGTAATATTATTAATCTACAATTTCTGTTCTTAACCCTGGGCAAAATGGGCCTGGTGGGCAACATGAGCCTGGTAGGCTCACAGGGATATTGTGAGCCTACCACAATACTCCACCAATTATACAAATTTCAATTTAATACTTATTGCATTCCCCCAAAATGTTTTTGGGAACATGAATGCACTGTAATTTAAAACTGCAAAGTCTTCTCTCTGCCTCATGTCAACATTTGTAGAATTGCAGGATATTAGCTTTAAAGCTACAACAACAAAACATTTCTCTGCCTCATGGCAACATTTGTAGAATTGCAGGATATTAGCTTTAAAGCTACAACAACAAAACATTTCTCTGCCTCATGGCAACATTTGTAGAATTGCAGGATATTAGCTTTAAAGCTACAACAACAAAACATTTCTCTGCTTCATGGCAACATTTGTAGAATTGCAGGATATTAGCTTTAAAACCTCTTGATACTCCCCATCCCGGATCGTGAATAAAGCCTCAGGCTCATTAGCATAATGCAACGTTAACGCTTTCTGAAAATTGCAAATAAAATGAAAATAATGCGCCTGCTCTCAAGCTTAGCCTTTTCTTAACAACACTGTCATCTCAGATTTTCAAAATATGCTTTTGAACCATAGCAAATCAATCATTTGTGTAAGAGTATTGCAAGCTAGCTTAGCATTTTGAGTAGCATTTAGCACGCAACATTTTCACAAAAACCAGATAACCAAATAAATAAAATCATTTACCTTTGAAGAGCTTTGGATGTTTTCAATGAGGAGACTCTCAGTGACATAGCAAATGTTCAGTTTTTCCTGAAAGAATCTTTGTGTAGGAGAAATCGCTCCGTTTTGTACATCACATTTGGCTACCAAAACGAACCGAAAATTCAGTCACCAAAACGTCAAACATTTTCCGAATTAACTCCATAATATCGACCGAAACATGGCAAACGTTATTTAGAATCAATCCTCAAGGTGTTTTTTCACATATCTCTTCATTGATATGCAGTTCGTGGAAGCCTGCTTTCCCCTCAGAATCGCATGGAAAAATACCAGCAGCTAAAAAAGACGCACCAATTTCGACGGAGGACACCGGGCGGACACCTGGAAAATGTAGTCTCTTACGGTCAATCTTCCAATGATATGCCTACAAATACGTCACAATGCTGCAGACACCTTGGGGAAACGACAGAAAGGGCAGGCTCATTCCTCTCGCATTCACAGCCATATAAGGAGACAATGGAAAACGGAGCCTCAAAAATCCTGCTGATTTCCTGGTTGCCGTTTCATCTTGGTTTTGCCTGTAGCTCCCATTCTAGGGCACCCACAGACAATATCTTTGAAGTTCTGGAAAATTCAGAGTGTTTTCGTTCCAAAGCTATCAATTATATGCATAGTCGAGCATCTTTTTGTGACAAAATATCTTGTTTAAAACGGGAACGTTTTTCACCCAAAAATGAAATTGCGCCCCCAGAGTTTCAAGAGGTTTTAAAGCTACAACAACAAAACATTTCTCTGCCTCATGGCAACATTTGTAGAATTGCAGGATATTAGCTTTAAAGCTACAACAACAAAACATTTCTCTGCCTCATGGCAACATTTGTAGAATTGCAGGATATTAGCTTTAAAGCTACAACAACAAAACATTTCTCTGCCACATGACAAAATGTGTAGAATTTTGGGTTGGGGAACGTGGTACCATGATGTCGTTAATGAAGGTAAAGCTAGGGTGACAAGTAGCCTAGTGGTTAAGTGCGTTGGGCCAGTAACTGAAAAGTTGCTGATTTGAATCCCTGAGTTGACTACTAACTTCAGAAGCCTTTTTAAACCTCAAATACACTACCCGTTTGCAGGAAAGTTCTACAGCAACAGGGTGATAAAATGAAGATCCTAGGTGGGATAGTGATGAGATCTGCTCAGCTGACAAGGACAGGGCCAGAGAGCACAGGAGAAGTAGGCCATCAGATAAAACAAAGAGCGGACATTCAGCCTTTGTGATTTTTACTGTCCAATGTTTTTTCTTCCCAATAGGATCTGTTTTCTCTTCAGTGCTGCTCAATGCAGCTTTTTCTCCTGTTAACCCCAACATTTCTCTGGTCTCGCCCCACCTGCATTCTTCTCTCCTTCTTTTAAATATGTCTCTCAACTTTAAGGTTTTGGGTGGAGGAGATTGTGGGTATCCATCCACATTTTGATGAGGCCCGCTAATTTTCCTCCTTTTTCGACTTTGAATGTTTACGCCAATGGTCTCCCGGTTCCAGGATTCATAGCAGCAGCAATGAAACCCTTCAGCCGCGCACCACAACTTAGGAACCCTTTGGTTTGGCGCTGGTTCTCCATCCCTAAATGATAACAGCAGTGGAGGAGGCTCTGGTTACAGCAGGCCCCAGAGTAGCCCCTGCACTAGGCTGTGTTGATACAGAGACCACGGGTAGCTAGCTGGAGGCCAGACCTAGATTCAAACAGTATTAATTTTCTTGCAAATACTTTCAGGGTTGATTGAGCCTACCTGGAGAGCCAGATGGGCAAAGTGTATTATTTTGGAACTATGCTGTTGGTTCCATTACGCTAGGCAAGCTCAATCAAGTGCAGCTAAAGTATTTGAAAGAAAACAAGTCCTATTTGAACCCAGGTGTGCTAGCTTCTCACCTCTCCAGCAGTATGTCCTCTGGCTGCCTGCTCTGTGCTGTAAGCCCCAGCACTCTCCGCACCTCACCCAGGCTTTTGTGAGCGCGGCACATCTCTCAAGCCAAATGTTCAGTTTATTAGAAACCTGGAGTCATCTCAGTCAGTCTCTTGGTGGGCAGCCTTATTGCTTGGTGGGCTTTAGTCGTCTGGTGGGCAGCTCGCTGTCAGAATCAATGCACCCCATTTCATTCAGAAACTAATTAGAGGCCTGGAACGGACCTTGGAATGGTTGCACACATTGACATAAGCTTCTGTGACCTTTGGTGTGCAGGCTGTTTAGTTTTTGGTCCACAGCAGTTTTCTATGTTGCAATGTGTAGCCTGCAACTGTATTGGTATTTGGTATTTATTAGGATCCCCATTAGCCGCTGCAAAAGAAGCAGCTTCTATTCCTGCGATCCACTTGAAACATGACATAATACATAGTAAAGAACATTATTAGTCAAGGACTGAACTACATATAGTTAAAATGTCACACACAGCCTACATGTCAGTACATACACACAATATCTAAGTCTAATACGTAGTATATTGCAAATTAGAATACAAGATATATAAAATGACTGTGAGTCGTTTGTCAAGAGTAACATTATCCTCAGTGCTTCTGGAAAGCATGAAATGTGTAACTTGTTTATCACAGATTTATCAGGACAATATTGTAAATTATAAATGTAGCACACAAGGCACAGAGGCCCATGATAGCTTGACATTATCAACAAATGTATGGGGACAATATTGTGTAATTGGAATGTCATTGGTCAGTGACTGTATAGCCATGTTTTATGTATTGTAAAATGATCAATCTAACACACCAGGCACATACTAGTCATGGATTTATGAAACATCTATCACTTCTATCACTTCCTCAACCAAACTACTGTAAGTAGGCTGACACCTCTGAGTACACAGTACATGATATGACAAACAACATTTATCCTTCATATGTCCTTGTCTCTCTTGTCCCAACAGGAGGTGTTTGACTGATTGTACCTCATCTAGACAGTTGGGTCCTCCATCTCTCTAATGTTTCTCCTTCATATGTCATTGTCTCTTTCAACAGGAAGTGTTTGACCGCCTGTACCTCATCTATACAGTAGGATACTCCATCTCTCTGGGATCACTTATGGTGGCTGTGGTCATCCTAGGTTATTTCCGGTGAGTGATCTACTTGTTGCCATTGGGAAAATTCCTTTCTCAGTTAATATTTTATCTTCCACCAAATCCCACCTGGGCTTGAGGGCTGGGTGAATTAACGGTCCGAGTGGGACAGAGATTAGGGTTAGTGTCACAGTAATGATATTGGTACCTTCCACTAAAATCAGGACAACTGTGGTTTAATATTTGATGGGGTGCTGCTGAGCGTACATATTTAAACAATGCCGTTGGGGAATAGTAAAAGTACTGTGAATATGAGACAACAAAGAGTAAGGAACAATGAAGAAATATATTGTCAAAGATGATTTTGATGGCAGTGAGTGACTTTCGTAATGGGAAAAACAGTCAATAGCCCTGGTGGTATCTTGCTACTGTCCTAGACTGTTTAAAAAAAAACTTTATTTAGCTAGGCAAGTCAGTTAAAAACAAATTCTTATTTACAATGACAGCCTAGGAACAGTGGGTTAACTGCCTTGTTCAGGGTAGAACAACAGATTTTTACCTTGTTTACACAGGGATTTGATCTCGTAACTTTTCAGTTACAACTTCTCAGTTATTGACCCAACACTCTAACCACTAGGCTACTTGCCACCCCAGGAAGCCTAGTGTTTTGTGTGGTGGAACAAAGAAACAAAATGTGCAAAATGTGTATGTAAACTCTTTCAAAGATAATTCATAAAAATCCAAGTAACTTCACAGATCTTCATTGTAAAAGGTTTAAACACTGTTTCCCAATGAACCATAAACAATAATGAACATGCATCTAAGACACTAACAGCTTACAGACGGTAGGCAATTAAGGTCACAGTTATGAAAACTTAGGACACTAACTCTGAAAAACACCAAAAGAAAGATGCCCAGAGTCCCTGCTCATCTGCGTGAACGTGCCTTAGGCATGCTGCAAGGAGGCATGAGGACTGCAGATGTGGCCAGGGCAATAATTTGCAATGTCCGTACTGTGAGATGCCTAAGACAGCGCTACAGGGAGACAGGACGGACAGCTGATCGTCCTCGCAGTGGCAGAGCATGTGTAACAACACCTGCACAGGATCGGTACATCTGAACATCACACCTGCGGGACAGGTACAGGATGGCAACAACAACTGCCCGAGTTACACCAGGAACGCACAATCCCTCCATCAGTGCTCAGACTGTCCGCAATAGGCTGAGAGAGGCTGGACTGAGGGCTTGTAGGTATGTTGTAAGGCAGGTCCTCACCAGACATCACCAGCAACAACGTTGCCTATGGGCACAAACCCACCGTCGCTGGACCAGACAGTACAGGCAAAAAGTGTTCTTCACTGACGAGACACAGTTTTATCTCACCAGTGGTGATGGTCGGATTCGCATTTATCGTCGAAGGAATGAGCATTACACAGTGGTCTGTACTCTGGAGCGGGATCGATTTGGAGGTGGAGGGTCCGTCATGGTCTGGGTTGGTTTTTCACAGTTTCATCGGACTGAGCCTGTTGTCATTGCAGGCAATATCAATGTTGTGCATTACAGGGAAGACATCTTCCTCCCTCATGTGGTACCCTTCCTGCAGGCTCATCCTGACATGACCCTCCAGCATGACAATGCCACCAGCCATACTGCTCGTTCTGTGCGTGATTTCCTGCAAGACAGGAATGTCAGTGTTCTGCCATGGCCAGCGAAGAGCCCGGATCTCAATCCCATTGAGCACGTCTGGGACCTGTTGGATTGGAGGGTGAGGGCTAGGGCCATTCCCCCCAGAAATGTCTGGGAACTTGCAAGTGCCTTGGTGGAAGAGTGGGGTAACATCTCACAGCAAGAACTGGCAAATCTGGTGCAATCCATGAGGAGGAGATGCAATGCAGTACTTAATGCAGCTGGTGGCCACACCAGATACTGACTGTTACTTTTGATTTTGACACCCTTTTTTTCAGGCACACATTTTTCAATTTCTGTTAGTCACATGTCTATGGAACTTGTTCAGTTATGTCTCAGTTGTTGAATCTTGTTATGTTCATACAAATATTTACACATGTTAAGTTTGCTGAAAATAAACTCTTTTTTTGCTGAGTTTATAATGTTTTACCTTTGCCTTTTCCGTGAGCGTTTGACTTTCAAAAGGATTAGAGATAGCTGCCTTTGAGGTTGTTGCCTTGGGGCCAGTGTGTGATTGTGGTACGTGCCTCATCTTGCTGACATTTATATTCTTAGTTATTTTCATACTTATTGATCTCAGGCCATAGAGATCTATAGGAGAGCTGTGGTTAGTGTTTGCTGTTATTCTGTCTACTTAGTGGGATGTTTATATGACGATATCGTTAATATATTGGTGTGCAGTTTCAGCCTCATCAAAATACTGTCATCTACAGGCTGAAACCTTTAAGGCGGGCTGAAAGGACAAATTTATTCTGACAGTCAATTTTATATGTAGTGAATTGACTGGTTGGATTTTATAGAGAGAGTTACTTTGTTCTTATCATTGCCTTAGAACAACGTATGACTCATATTCAACAGCATAAACGCTAATCATTGAATTCATTTGATATTTTACAGTGAATCAGGCCCAGGAATTGGTGTAAAGTCGTGTTTACAAACGTTCCGCTCAACTTGACTTCGTTTAATAAGGCGTCTCAGGGGTCCGTGTATGTCTGGGCTGAGGATCCAGCAGCATGTTCTGGATCACTCCAGCCACTGCTCCCTCTTCCATTTAACGTCAGGCTTTTAAGACCCTTGGACACGAGAGAGGCAGGTTCATAAACATTTTCTGGGGAGAGACCAAGTGATACATACTGCACATTAGCAGTAGTGTTCCTCCTCTTCACCCAATGCACTGGGGGACTGTTCACCTCACAGGAGACTGGTGGCACCTGAATTGGGGGCCACGGGCTCGTGGTAATGGCTGGAGCGGAATCAGTCGAATGGTATCAAACACATGGGTTCCATTTGATTCCATTCCGTTCACTCTATTCCAGCCATTATTATGAGCCGTCCATCCCCTCAGCAGCCTCCACAGGTTCACATACAATATGATTTTATCTCACAACTTCATAAATCAATATTCCCCAAAGCAGAGCTTGTCTAATAACCAGGTTACCTATTGGTTTGACTACAGAGGTTAGTCACAAGCAAATAGTGAGTGAATAATGATTCATGAGTTTTCTGCTGTCACTTATTATACACAGTGCCTTGCGAAAGTATTCGGCCCCCTTGAACTTTGCGACCTTTTGCCACATTTCAGGCTTCAAACATAAAGATATAAAACTGTATTTTTTTGTGAAGAATCAACAACAAGTGGGACACAATCATGAAGTGGAACGACATTTATTGGATATTTCAAACGTTTTTAACAAATCAAAAACTGAAAAATTGGGCGTGCAAAATTATTCAGCCCCTTTACTTTCAGTGCAGCAAACTCTCTCCAGAAGTTCAGTGAGGATCTCTGAATGATCCAATGTTGACCTAAATGACTAATGATGATAAATACAATCCACCTGTGTGTAATCAAGTCTCCGTATAAATGCACCTGCACTGTGATAGTCTCAGAGGTCTGATAAATGCGCTGAGAGCATCATGAAGAACAAGGAACACACCAGGCAGTCCGAGATACTGTTGTGAAGAAGTTTAAAGCCGGATTTGGATACAAAAATATTTCCCAAGCTTTAAACATCCCAAGGAGCACTGTGCAAGCGATAATATTGAAATGGAAGGAGTATCAGACCACTGCAAATCTACCAAGACCTGGCCGTCCCTCTAAACTTTTAGCTCATACAAGGAGAAGACTGATTAGAGATGCAGCCAAGAGGCCCATGATCACTCTGGATGAACTGCAGAGATCTACAGCTGAGGTGGGAGACTCTGTCCATTGCACAAATCTGTCCATTGCACAAATCTGGCCTTTATGGAAGAGTGGCAAGAAGAAAGCCATTTCTTAAAGATATCCATAGTGTTGTTTAAAGTTTGCCACAAGCCACCTGGGAGACACACCAAACATGTGGAAGAAGGTGCTCTGGTCAGATGAAACCAAAATGGAACTTTTTGGCAACAATGCAAAACGTTATGTTTGGCGTAAAAGCAACACAGCTCATCACCCTGACCATACCATCCCCACTGTCAAACATGGTGGTGGCAGCATCATGGTTTGGGCCTGCTTTTCTTCAGCAGGGACAGGGAAGATGGTTAAAATTGATGGGAAGATGGATGGAGCCAAATACAGGACCATTCTGGAAGAACCTGATGGAGTCTGCAAAAGACCTGAGACTGGGACGGAGATTTGTCTTCCAACAAGACAATGATCCAAAACATAAAGCAAAATCTACAATGGAATGGTTCAAAAATAAACATATCCAGGTGTTAGAATGGCCAAGTCAAAGTCCAGACCTGAATCCAATCGAGAATCTGTGGAAAGAACTGAAAACTGCTGTTCACAAGTGCTCTCCATCCAACCTCACTGAGCTCGAGCTGTTTTGCAAGGAGGAATGGGAAAAATGTTCAGTCTCTCGATGTGCAAAACTGATAGAGACATACCCCAAGCGACTTACAGCTGTAATCGCAGCAAAAGGTGGCGCTACAAAGTATTAACTTCAGGGGGCTGAATAATTTTGCACGCCCAATTTTTCAGTTTTTGATTTGTTAAAAAAGTTTGAAATATCCAATAAATGTCGTTCCACTTCATGATTGTGTCCCACTTGTTGTTGATTCTTCACAAACAAATACAGTTTTATATCTTTATGTTTGAAGCCTGAAATGTGGCAAAAGGTCGCAAAGTTCAAGGGGGCCGAATACTTTCGCAAGGCACTGTAGCTCCCTCTGATTTAAAGATGTTGCAAGGGATATTTTGAGTGTAATGTGACAGATGCACTTGCTTGTCTGGGAGGAAATGCACATGCTCTTTGATCTGCTCAATACATCAGGGCTTGACATGAACTCTTTTAGCCACCTGTCCTTCAGACAAGTAGAACTGATCTTTTACTTGTCCGAAAGCTTAAGTCACTTGGATGGTCTGTCACTCCATGGGCCAAAAAGGTGACTGAACATTGTGTTTTTGATGCAAGAAGTCACTTCACAAAATACAGTACATTCATTATGATCACTGGTGTTGACAATGGAACGCTGCTGGTCTCTGAACCCATGTATTGTATCTCCTGCCATTGTGGCCTTGAGCAAGGCACTTAACCCCCCACAAAGTATAATACTACACTGATAGGCTACTGTATAAAATACATGTGGTCCGTCAACTGTCCATCTGGAGAGCTACTGGCTCTGAAGAATCTTCACCCAACCCTGCTCAAACACACCAGTCATCTTAGTCATCTTATCAAGGTTCTGTTGAGCAGCTGATTTTTTATAATGCGGGGTTTTCGAGCAAGGCTGGAGCAAACGCCTGCACGCACAGTAGCTCTTCTGGAATCTCCAGGAGGATGTTGGCCACCCTGCAACATTACAATTACCACCAAATACTTTTTATGTCTTTATAAAATAATTCCCTCACTCAATGAACCAGGGACCAAATGGCTAAGGTGGGCGAGGTTCATTCAATATTTGTGCTTTTCAATCCCCTAAATCTCTAGAATGTGTTATAGTCTGCGAGGAATTCAGCTGGCTCTAATTATGATGAGTACACTTCTGAAGAGTGTGAAAACACACACCCACATTCACACACACATACTGTTCACACGCACACTCACTGTGAAAGACCTTCACCCCTCCACACACTTATCACCTTGATAACATTTCAAAATGGGTTCCTAGTGTAGTAATGGCTTAGTGGCAACACATTCTCTGATGTTTTGCACAAGGATTTATGTATTTTTTCAATGATTGTCTTTGGTTTGAATAAGCCAACAGTATAACTTACAATTACCCCATATCACGGTGCAGATTATATCATTATTTATATGATCTTTTTCTCCTCTCCTCTCTTCTCTTCCAGGCGGTTGCATTGTACCAGGAACTACATCCACATGCACCTGTTTGTGTCCTTCATGCTCCGAGGCATCAGCATATTCGTAAAGGACGTGGTGCTGTACTCTGGCTCTGCGCTAGAAGATATGGAGAGAGTCAGTGTGGAAGATCTCAAGTCCATCACTGAGGCTCCTCCAGCTGACAAAACCCAGTTTGTAAGTACCTAGTCTTTTCTCCCCAGACTATAGGAAGTTTGGTGCGCGAGAATAGTAGGTAGCAGGCTAATGTAGTTGAGTCACTGACCAAACGCAACTGTGAATTATTTCCATAGAAAACAAATTCTGGAATACTTGTTGTTTACAAATTCTATAACTTTGTTATTTTGAAAGGTCCATTGTAAACTGGTTGGATCGTTGTAAAAGGCCTTCCTCTAAGGATATAGTGATCAGTGTAATCCAGGGACTATTGGATATGACTTACTAAAGTCGTTCCAGCATTCAGTATTATGAGTCATCAGTCATTTCATTATAATTATTATTTTTTTCATTACTGTCTGTCGCAGCATTTCTAAATGAGAAAAAAAGTCAATGCTACTGGGAAAGACTTGCCTAATGATTATAAAACAGGGAGAGCGAGAGAGAGAGAGAGAGAGAGAAAGAGAGAGAAAGAGAGAGAGAGAGAGAGAGAGAGAGAGAGAGAGAGAGAGAGAGAGAGAGAGAGAGAAGAGAGAGAGAGAGAGAGAGAGGCTAAGTCTCTCTTGGCTCATGTGTATCATCCCTAGCTGGAGTAAGCATGCAAGGCTGAAGGAATCAGCTATGGACTTCAAAGTACTCTCGTAGAATAGACAGGCATAAAGGATGGCTTCTCTCGGGGCATACACAGGCTGAACCTCCAGGGATTCCCTGTTGTTTACAGTTGATCAGCATCTACAGATTGGAACAGTATTCATTAGGATTAGAATAAATCTTTAATTGTACAAACCGTGATTGGAACCGAGAGGTTAAGGTTTAATCCTGGACAGGCTTGAATGTTGGTTTACTCACTATAAAGGGATTTCACATTTATCAATGTACACACTACCCTTAGAGTTTCTCTATGTCGCACCAACCCAGCAGTAGAACTATATAACAGTGCGAAGCAAGAGTGGATTATAAGGATTCAAAATGGCTTCAGGTCACTATAAGAAGATCCAAGGCATTCTGAATTGATTCTGCGATTGACAGGTCGTGACCTTGAGACCATAGTGCCTCGATCACAACGACACCAGAACCACGTTCACTTCCAATGGAACGGTGCGTTTGCCTTGCAGCATGTCGTTGCAGAGGCCGTTGCAGTGCGCTCTGTGTGGTGCATACGTTGGATTCATGGAACGTATGCGTCAAAATGTATGCTTAGACTGCTCGACAGAAATGGTAACAGAAGGTGAATGTTAAACTTCTGTTTCACACATATCCAGATGCTGCTGCGTACCATTTTGCGCAATGATGCTGTAGGTGTGAACAAGGTGCAAGGTTCTATCTGCCCAAAGCACAGAGATATTGAGCATAAAAGTTTTCACATGCCAGATCTCAGAACTGTTTTGTAGTGAATTCTTATTTTGTTAACCATTAAGGTCCTCAGCTTAAAGGTACCTAAAGTGCAGAGTATCAAAATCCTGAGACATTTGTAAATCTGTTTCTTTAGTGGGGTGCAATAGCAGATATAACCGTATGGCTCTGAAATATCAATCTGGGTTCAGCCATAAGGTTGTGTCTGACACTTCTGAATTAGACATGTTCAGTTTTTAAGAAGACTGTAGCTATTTGAGTAGCATAAATTATAGAATAACACTATTGTATCAGGATAGGGTCAGAACACATCATCAAATACATTTAGACATGTATTATGATCCTCAGATGAGTTACTGTCATCACTGAACAACGATGTGATATCATTTACTGTAAGATTTCTGACAGTGTTGTTTTTTTTTTGCTTGCGTGCCTTTATTGCTTGCTAGAATAGCCTAGATCATACTTAGAGGGAGATGGCAGAGACATGTGTTCTGATTCGTTTTGTATTTGTTCAGGCTTGTGATTGGATTGCAGATCGAACCTTATATCACAAAGTTCAAATTGGTTCATGCAGATAGAATTGTTTTTTGTTGTTTTGTTTTTACTTAAAATGTACTTTTTCAAAATGTTTACTTCACAGAGATATGAAAAACCATCTAAAGATCAGATAGAACCTTATATTGCCTATGTCTCAAGGTGTTGGAAGTCATTAGTCATTCATCTACAAGTGCTTGTGACCATGAAATAGGCTGCTGTATTTAAGGATGCTTAGTAAGCTCAGTATATTTGATATATTTGTCTGTTGTGTTTCCTTTAGATTGGCTGTAAGGTGGCAGTGACCCTGTTCCTATATTTCCTGGCTACCAACTACTATTGGATCCTAGTAGAGGGTCTGTACCTCCACAGCCTCATCTTCATGACCTTCTTCTCAGACAGGAAGTACCTCTGGGGATTCACTCTAATTGGATGGGGTGAGTGTTCCCAGAATTCTTTGGAGGTTTTACTGCAGATTCACAGCTACGAAGTCAAAAAATAAGCTAAACAAACTATCCCAGACAGATGTATTAATCAATCAATTTCAAAAGCCATTCCAATGTTGTCATGTTTCGAGGAAGGTTTAGAAGAAAGCTGATAATATTATTTGATTCCACAATTGTCTACAGTTCATTGGTTTCACACATACTTTCACACATTCACTGACCATCTCGAATCCCACCGTACCTTCTCCGGTATGCAATCTGGTTTCCGAGCCGGTCACGGGTGCACCTCAGCCACACTCAAGGTACTAAACGACATCATAACCGCCATCGATAAAAGACAGTACTGTGCAGCCGTCTTCATCGACCTTGCCAAGGCTTTCGACTCTGTCAATCACCATATTCTTATCGGCAGACTCAGTAGCCTCGGTTTTTCGGATGACTGCCTTGCCTGGTTCACCAATTACTTTGCAGACAGAGTTCAGTGTGTCAAATCGGAGGGCATGCTGTCCGGTCCTCTGGCAGTCTCTATGGGGGTGCCACAGGGTTCAATTCTCAGGCCGACTCTTTTCTCTGTATATATCAAGGATGTTGCTCTTGCTGCGGGCGATTCCCTGATCCACCTCTACGCAGACAACACCATTCTATATACTTTCGGCCCGTCATTGGACACTGTGCTATCTAACCTCCAAACGAGCTTCAATGCCATACAACACTCCTTCCGTGGCCTCCAACTGCTCTTAAACGCTAGTAAAACCAAATGCATGCTTTTCAACCGATCTCTGCCTGCACCCGCATGCCCGACTAGCATCACCACACTGGATGGTTCCGACCTTGAATATGTGGACACCTATAAGTACCTAGGTGTCTGGCTAGACTGCAAACTCTCCTTCCAGACCCATATCAAATATCTCCAATCGAAAATCAAATCAAGAGTCGGCTTTCCATTCCGTAACAAAGCCTCCTTCACTCACGCTGCCAAGCTTACCCTAGTAAAACTGACTATCCTACCGATCCTCGACTTCGACGATGTCATCTACAAAATTGCTTCCAGCACTCTTCTCAGCAAACTGGATGCAGTTTATCACAGTGCCATCCGTTTTGTCACTAAAGCACCTTATACTACCCACCACTGCGACTTGTATGCTCTAGTCGGCTGGCCCTCGCTACATATTCGTCGCAAGACCTACTGGCTCCAGGTCGTCTACAAGGCCATGCTAGGTAAAGCTCCGCCTTATCTCAGTTCACTGGTCACGATGGCAACACCCATCCGTAGCACGCGCTCCAGCAGGTATATCTCACTGATCATCCCTAAAGCCAACACCTCATTCGGCCGCCTTTCGTTCCAGTACTCTGCTGCCTGTGACTGGAACGAATTGCAAAAATCGCTGAAGTTGGAGACCTTTATCTCCCTCACCAACTTCAAACATCAGCTATCTGAGCAGCTAACCGATCGCTGCAGCTGTACATAATCTATTGGTAAATAGCCCACCCATTTTCACCTACCTCATCCCCACAGTTTTTATTTATTTACTTTTCTGCTCTTTTGCACACCAATATCTCTACCTGTACATGATCATTTATCACTCCAGTGTTAATCTGCAATATTGTAATTATTCGCCTACCTCCTCATGCCTTTTGCACACATTGTATATAGACTCCCCTTTTTTTCTACTGTGTTATTGACTTGTTAATTGTTTACTCCATGTGTAACTCTGTGTTGTCTGTTCACACTGCTATGCTTTATCTTGGCCAGTTCGCAGTTGTAAATGAGAACTTGTTCTCAACTAGCCTACCTGGTTAAATAAAGGTGAAATAAATAAAAATACTGTGTGAGTTCTACTATAATCAGAACTCAAGAAGAGTTCAGAAAACTCGGCTGTACGGCTCCTGCATTGTACACACTGTGCATATCTGTTATGTAAGCACAGCGCATACAATGTGGATGCCGTGTCACCCAATTGCCTCGCTGCACGAATCCGAAAAACTACATTATATTAGCAGTATATTACAAGGGTAATTTTGACTTGAATCCACAATGATAATTGAAAGAAAATGACTGTATTTTGTTTCTGAATCATTGTTTGTGTGATTGCAAATAATTATGCTCTGTTCTGTAGGGGTCTAGGCTGTTTAGTTGTTTTGAGATCTTTTTTATGTTTGTTGTTGTTGATTTACAGGGGTCCCAGCTATGTTTGTGACAGTGTGGGCGAGTGTGAGAGCCACCTTGGCAGACACAGAGTAAGTACTGCACTAAAATCCCAATTCGTCATTGATGATGTCAGCTCTAAACACATAGTACTGTACATTTGCCAGAATCTTTCATGGGAATGTGAATCTGGACCTTAGAACATGTTCCAGAATCCTCTTAGATTCTTAGAGCATTTAAGGGTGTGAGTGTACATCCTCAATTTCATAGAAACACGCAATGCAGTATTTACACAGTAGTACCTCTCACAAATAGATTCTGACAGTTTTCAGGATAGGAAATGTGTGTACGGAGGCAGTAGTTTGTGTACAAGGACCGTGTGTAAACATAGCCATGGCTGGTTGGATTGAATTCCAGCCTTGGACTCGGAGCCTAGGAACAGACTGTAAGCACTGCCAACTTCCCCATGTGTTGTTGCTACACTAGGATAAACCGAAACAGATCAGATCCTGAAAGCGATTAGTTAAACAATTATACCTACCTGTATTAGTTTTTCATAAATGCCCTGTTTATCACTTCCAGGTGCTGGGACCTAAGTGCCGGCAATCTGAAGTGGATCGTACAAGTGCCCATTCTAACAGCAATAGTGGTAAGTAAACATGTCAATTGAAAATCTTAATTGGCGTAATGGCATTTAACATTTTCGATTGACACGTTTACTTACCACAATTACTTACCACTATGACCACCATTTGCTTTTTGAGAGATTTGGCCTTGGTGTTCTACATTGTGTCATTTTCTGTTTTCAAAGGTGAATTTTATGCTGTTCCTGAATATAATAAGAGTTCTGGCCACTAAACTTCGGGAGACAAATGCTGGCAGATGTGACACAAGACAGCAGTACAGGTAAGAAGCATTACTCCGACTGACTGCTCCTCCTTCCCTGACTGCTTTATCGTGACATTTGTATTCTGTTTTATCTCCAGCATGCTGATAGAAATATAGACTCTTTGTCACACCAAAACATGCCACCAATAATGTCAGTGATACATAGTATGTATGAAAATGCATAATGCAGTGAATGACCACGATAATATCAAACTTAATCTCCTCATTACAATAAATGTCACGCACAGTAAATCTAAAAATAAATGTTAAAAGTATAATAATAATAATCACATTGAAATCTGTACAGAACTGTAGAAATCTGTACAGAACTGTAAAGGTACAGTAGATGATCTTTGTAGCTGCCAAAAAAAAGAACAATGGGGCAAAATGCCAATAAATACACAGAGTGTACAAAACATGACAATCTATGTATTTCCATGACATAGACTGACCAGGTGAAAGATTTGATCCCTTATTGATATCACCTATTAAATCCATTTCAATCAGTGTAGATGAATGGGGGGAGACAGGTTACAGAAGGGTGTTTATCTTCTTGCGTCGAGCAATCCCGGATCCGGGATCCTATTTATAGCCTCAAGCTCATTAGCATAACGTAACATTAACTATTCATGAAAATCGCAAACGAAATGAAATAAATATATTTGCTCTCAAGCTTAGACTTTTGTTAACAACACTGCTAGAATTCAGCCAGCAACATTTTCACAAAAACAAGAAAATCATTAAAATAAAATAATTTACCTTTGAAGAACTTCAGATGTTTTCAATGAGGAGACTCTCAGTTAGATAGCAAATGTTCAGTTTTTCAAAAAATATTATTTGTGTAGGACAAATCGCTCCGTTTTGTTCACGTTTGGCTATGAAAAAAACCTGTATCCAGTTATAGCCTCAAGCTCATTAGCATAACGTAACGTTAACTATTTATGAAAATCGCAAATGAAATGAAATGAATGTGCTAGCTCTCAAGCTTAGCCTTTTCTTAACAACACTGTCATCTCAGATTTTCAAAATATGCTTTTGAACCATAACAAAACAAGCATTTGTGTAAGAGTATTGATAGCTAGCGTAGCATTTAGCGTAGCATTTAGCGGGTAACATTTGCACAAAAAACAGAAAAGGATACAAATAAAATCATTTACCTTTGAAGAACTTCGGATGTTTTCAATGAGGAGACTCTCAGTTACATAGCAAATGTTCAGTTTTTCCTCGAAGATTCTTTGTGTAGGAGAAATCGCTCCGTTTTGTACATCACGTTTGGGTACCAAAAAACCCCGAAAATTCAGTCATCAAAACGGCGAACTGTTTTCCAAATTAACTCCATAATATCGACTGAAACACGGCAAACGCTGTTTAGAATCAATCCTCAAGGTGTTTTTCACATATCTCTTCATTGATATATCGTTCGTGGATGTCTACTTTCTCCTCTGAATCGCTTGGAAAAAGACGTGCAGTTGAAGATGACGCACCAATTTCGACGGAGGACACCGGGCGGACACCTGGCAAATGTAGTCTCTTATGGTCAATCTTCCAATGATATGCCTACAAATACGTCACAATGCTGCAGACACCTTGGAGAAACGATAGATCGGGCAGGCTCATTCCTTGCGCATTCACAGCCATATAAGGAGACAATGAAAAACAGAGCCTCAAAAATCCTGCTCATTTCCTGTTTGAAGTTTCATCTTGGTTTCGCCTGTAGCATCAGTTCTGGGGCACTCACAGACAATATCTTTGCAGTTGTGGAAACGTCAGAGTGTTCTCTTTCCAAAGCTGTCAATTATATGCATAGTCGAGCATCTTTTTGTGACAAAATATTGCGCTTAAAACGGGCACGTTTTTTATCCAATAATGAAATAGAGCCCCCATAGATGTAAGAGGTTTTAAGCCTTTAGACAAGACATGGATTGTGTATGTGTACCATTAAGAGGGTGAATGGGCAAGAAAATATATTTAAGTGCCTTTGAAAGTGGTATAGTAGTAGGTGCATGGCGCACCAGTTTGAATGTGTCAAAAACTACAACGCTGCTGGGTTTTCAAAGCTTAACAGTTTCCTGTGTGTATCAAGAATGGCCCACCACCCAAAGGACATCCAGCCAACTTGACACAACTCTGGGAAGCATTGGAGTCAAAATGGGCCAGCATCCCTGTGGAACGCTTTTGACACCTTGTAGAATCCATGCCCTGACACATTGAGGCTGTTATGAGGGCAAAAGGAGGTATTAGGAAGGTGCTCTGTTCTGTACGCTCTGTGTAGATTGTAAGAAAAAAGAATCTTATGAACATTTGCTTGTATTTATTCAGGAAACTGTTGAAGTCTACATTGGTCCTGATGCCACTGTTTGGTGTCCACTACATAGTGTTCATGGCGATGCCTTATACTGAAGTGACTGAAGTCCCATGGCAGATACAGATGCACTATGAGATGCTATTCAATTCATTCCAGGTACCGACTTATGTTGTACAGCATGGATGGATGGATGGATGAATGAATGAACAAACTAACTAATGAATGAATGAACAAACAAACAAAACAATGAATTAATATACTACTGCATATGGGTTTAGTCACAGGCAGCCAGCAATGGATCCGAAACGATGGGCTACTACAGTACTTTAAAAAGATCCACTAAGGGGCACTGCATCTGTTCTAGTGGTGTGCTACACATAATTAGCTTTTGAGTTGTGATTAAACTGTGATGAGTTAAGATTTTGAGAGAGCAAAGCTCAGTGTTTTCAGAGTAAGCAGCTGGTATCAATGACGTGAAGAAGTCACTTTAGATTGCATGGCATTCTTCCAGAGTGCTCTGGATAGATGCACAGGTCAACCTGTGAACTTTGAGGCTTAAGCAAAAATGTAATAATGTTTTTTTTATCCTTTTCAGGGATTCTTTGTTGCAATTATATATTGTTTCTGCAATGGGGAGGTAAGGACTACTTTGAACAACTTTGTTAATATATTTCTTTGAAAATGTCTGCAATGACTCATTATAGTATTTTATTTAGACAAAATATGTAATCCTGAAAGATGATATAATGTTCAAGATGAATTGCAGTCACAGCATGCACAGACCTGAGACTCAATTATTGTATGTCACAGTAGATTAGATCTATTTAGTGACAATCTCATTTCTTTCCATCTTTAGGTCCAAGCGGAAATTAAGAAATCGTGGAGCAGGAGGACACTAGCGCTGGACTTTAAACGTAAAGCCCGTAGTGGCAGTAACACATATAGTTATGGACCTATGGTGTCTCACACCAGTGTAACCAACGTCACTGCCCGGGGGCCCCTGGCACTGCACCTCACCACGCGCCTTGGGGGCCCCGTCACCGTGAACGGGCACCGGAATCTCCCGGGGTACGTGAAGAATGGTTCCATCTCTGAGCACTCCATCCCTTCCTCAGGACAGGAGTTACATGTTCCCGAGGAGGAGCAGCCATCCAGTAATGTGCCACCGCATTCTGTTGAGGAGGAGAAACCCTCGCCTGTAGTGGAGGAGGAGCGGGAGACCGTCATGTGACAATCATGTGACCTCTTGCGAGAGACCTTCAGGCAGCCTATAGCGCCTCCACTGTGAGGACGATCTCTGTAGGAATGAGTCATGGGAAAGATCTCCTTGTGTCCTCTCTCCTCATCTCCAGAGGGACCTTTGGCTTTCTCATCCAATGAGTTTTGAAAAGGAGAAGAGGAGAGAGGGCGCAATTGAGAGCTTCCCATGAAACATAGCACCACATAGACCAGTCAAGCTTCTCAGTTGATTTTATTTCACTGCCTTCAATGTGTTGCAGCAAGTACTTTATAATGGATGAATACCAACCATGGTCTGTGGATGAACAGTAGGCTAATGTGTCTGACTGAAACAGACAGCATTGATTGTCCACAGGTCCTGTGGCTGAAGGTATCAACTGTATACTATAGGTCCTCATTCTGGCAGGAGCATCTTAGGTTATGTTAGTGTAGCAGATGGCTAAGTTAGCATACAGATCACTAGCTCACATTTGCTACATTAGGCACTCCTAGTGATATGAGAATATGCCTGGCTGCAGTTGATTCTGCCTGCGTAGTTGGGGAGATCTCGCTACGTTTCAATTTGTTTGAAAATGTGGATGTACATTGAGATGACCCAACCCACTTTGATGTAGCTGAAAGGGAATAAAACTCAGGTCCTCTAAACCCTCCATTCTAGTGCATCAGTTGGAGCTAGTCTGTAGTTTCAGAGGTGTGCTGGCTTCTAGAGTTGATTTATATGGAGAAAGGCCCAATGGATTACTTTTCCCCATGAGTATCAACTTTTTGTACAGTTTGTATTTTTGCTATTTAAAAGAGACTATCCTAATATTCAATGGCTAATGAAGGTTATGCTTTTTCCAGGATGTGTTGATGATTACATTCTTCAATAATAATATTATATTTCACAATATATAATGCCACAAAAGTAACCAAAACTTGGAGCCCATTGGAGTCAAAACGTGATTTTCCTGTGTTTAATATATATTTCAACACTCTGAGGTTTGAATAATACTGTAAAATTGTGAAAATTATGATTATGCCCTTTTAATGTAAGAGCCATTTGAAAAGACCGCCTGAAATTTCTGCCTGTTTTGGTTGGATGGAATTTTGGTCTGTCTGGCAATATCACCAGGGGGTAAATTAGTTAATAGTTAATAACAATAAGAAAGAGAGTTCCAAACTTCTCTGCAAATAATAGCTCGTTTTCAGTTTTCCTCTCCCAACTCAGACTACTCTCAGATAGTCCTAGAAAAATTCTTGCTTGAGAAATTACTCTTTGCTAAGAAGGAATTTTGGTTTCTTTTTTACCATTTTAATTGAAAACAATCACAGTAAGGTACTTAATTGTTACCCGGAAATGATTTGTTATTAATTTAAGACACAAACGGCTGCATTGGACCTAAAGTTTTGGGAGAAATGGAGTGGTAGAGACAGCTCAAAGAGGACGAAAAATGGCTATTATTATAATGGAATTGTAGAAAAATACTTTATTAATGTTTTAAAGGGAGGCACCCTCTCCAAAACTCAGGGTGCAGAAAACAGTAAAAAAATAAATACGACATTTTAATTAGATGAGGAATTCCCAAATTCCACAGGAGAATTCCCAGGGAGACTTGGGAAGAGACGGACCGTATGAAGGAACACCAGAACTGAATAGTACACAACTGTTATGTTTTATATAGTCCAGTGTTTTGCTGCTCTTTTTGTATATACAGTATGTATGCATTTGCATAGAAGTCACAATGTTTACAATGATAATAAAATCCATTCTAGCTGTGAGCTAAAATAGCATCAAAGGTCATGTAAATGTATTAGAACTATAATTTGATATTTGTACAGACTGTTGAAAATGTTAAGGGATGTTGAAAATGTAGAATGATTTATATTGTATTTTGTGGTAAAAACATTGAAACTGGATATTTACTATAGGTGAGGGACAACATACTGTATGAGGATTCAGGACCATAGAGTTAAGATTTGAGTAGAATGCCTATCAGAGGTAATAACATTAGACAGATATTTACACTATACTCACATGTAATTCGGTGAATATGGA
The DNA here is from genome assembly GCF_036934945.1 of Oncorhynchus masou masou. Classification (NCBI taxonomy): domain Eukaryota; kingdom Metazoa; phylum Chordata; class Actinopteri; order Salmoniformes; family Salmonidae; genus Oncorhynchus; species Oncorhynchus masou. The sequence continues at coordinate 19,907,191 of NC_088214.1, forward strand.
AGTTTAGGTTGATGGGAGTCAAGAACTCAATTGCACTCCGCTACTGTATATCCACATGTATACACTTTGACCCTACAGTTCCCTCCCCCACTACTCTATATCCACATTTATAAAGTGGGAGGTTTGAGCCCTGAATTCTGATTGGCTGAAGGCCATGGTATATCAGGCCATATACCAAGAGGTATGAGAAAACATTTAGTTTTACTGATCCAATTACGTTGGTAACCAGTTTATAATAGCATTAAGTCTCCTCTGGGGTTTGTGATATATGGCTAAAATACCACGGCTAAGGGCTGTGTCCAGGCACTCCGCGTTGCGTCGTGCATAAGAACAGCCCTTAGCCGTGGGATATTACATTGGCCATATACCACACATCCCCAGGCCTTCTTCCTGAAGTATATACTTTGTGAAAATATTTCTAGTTACACTTTACATTTCAGTTCCATCACACTGCAGTTTGCTTCCCAGACAATGTTCACGGAGTGAAGTGAAGGGATAAAGTGATTTGCTTGTTAGTTTGTCACAGAAGCAGAATGTGTGTCTTTTAGAGTGTGTCAAGTAGCCTGGTCCTATACAGTACAATATGTGCTGTAGCCATTGTCATGCCTTACTGTATGTACTGTATGTTTGACATGAAAATTAATGAACACATAGAACACAGAGAGGAGTTGGCTAAAGCACAAACAGACTCATTCACCAGGCTATGTGTAAAGATGTCAAGGTCCCAACACGCAATGTCACGTTTCATTCCCAATCCGTCCTAATAGTTCATATACGTTTTCAACCCTGTCCATCCCAATGTCCGTTTCATTCCAATCCGTCCCAATAGATTATATATATATTTTCAACCCTGTCCATCCCAATGTCTGTTTCATTCCAATCCGTCCCAATAGATTATATATATATTTTCAACCCTGTCCATCCCAATGTCTGTTTCATTCCAATCCGTCCCAATAGTTCATATACGTTTTCAACCCTGTCCATCCCAATGTTACGTTTCATTCAAATCCGTCCCAATAGTTCATATACGTTTTCAACCCTGTCCATCCCAATGTACGTTTCATTCAAATCCGTCCCAATAGTTCATATACGTTTTCAACCCTGTCCATCCCAATGTTACGTTTCATTCAAATCCGTCCCAATAGTTCATATACGTTTTCAACCCTGTCCATCCCAATGTTACGTTTCATTCAAATCCGTCCCAATAGTTCATATACGTTTTCAACCCTGTCCATCCCAATGTTACGTTTCATTCAAATCCGTCCCAATAGTTCATATACGTTTTCAACCCTGTCCATCCCAATGTACGTTTCATTCAAATCCGTCCCAATAGTTCATATACGTTTTCAACCCTGTCCATCCCAATGTCCGTTTCATTCCAATCCGTCCCAATAGATTATATATATATTTTCAACCCTGTCCATCCCAATGTACGTTTCATTCCAATCCGTCCCAATAGTTCATATACGTTTTCAACCCTGTCCATCCCAACGTCCGTTTCATTCCAATCCGTCCCAATAGTTCATATACGTTTTCAACCCTGTCCATCCCAATGTACGTTTCATTCCAATCCGTCCCAATAGATTATATATATATTTTCAACCCTGTCCATCCCAATGTACGTTTCATTCCAATCCGTCCCAATAGTTCATATACGTTTTCAACCCTGTCCATCCCAATGTACGTTTCATTCCAATCCGTCCCAATAGTTCATATACGTTTTCAACCCTGTCCATCCCAATGTTACGTTTCATTCCAATCCGTCCCAATAGTTCATATACGTTTTCAACTCTGTCGATCACAATGTACGTTACATTTCTGATCTCGGTGTGGCTTGCTATTCTTATTTATTGTCATGATCTTGTATGGTTAGTGCACATGATCTTTTATACTGAAGAGTAGAGCTAAATATAAAGGTGGAGATCATTTTCTGCCTCACAAAGATCTGTTGCGTGTTACAAGCGTGATGTAAGGATACCATTAGAGAAAGTGTTACCTAAAGATGCCCTCTAAGCCAACAAGAACATGAAAAATACAGTAGAATATCCCCATTTTCTTATACAGTGGTTATCTTAAACCAACCTACAGCCAACAGATATTCCACTGGCAAGTAGATACGTTTGGGAGTATTATTAGTATTGTGTTTTGTAGGTATGTCCATCTGAACTTTAACTGTCCATGTTTGGTTCGGAGAGGGCAATGCTAGAGCCAGTGTTGATTAGGAAAACATTTTTTATATTTTTTATATTTGAGCACTTTAATACCCTATTATATTTCCTATTGTTGGAGCTAGGAACACAAGCATTTCATTACATCTGCAATAACGTCTGCTAAATATGTGTATGTGACCAATAACATTTCATTTGATTTGATTTATTGATTGTATCATGTAAATGTATTGTTTTTTAAATTCAGTATGTTAACAGGCCAATACTTAACAGAGCTAATATTGTACTCGTTTTTTGAAAGTTACCTCTCATGGAAGTAAAAATTACATGATATTTTCATTGTTTTATTATTTATCTTATATTGAAAATGTGTCTGTCCTCAAAGAGGTAGGAGTTGTTCTTTTTCATTAATAGTCTTTATGCCATGTGTAGAGTGGGTGTGACTGTTTGTGTTTGAAATAGGACACATCATACCTGGTTGATTTCACTCAAAGTCGGTTGAGTGAAGTCAATGTTGTAAATGTAAACGTGGGTTTAAAATAAAATAAAATTCCAATCTAATGTTCATCGTTGTATTGTGAATAAGACATTAAAATTTACAATTGTACTGTAACTGAAGTGTTCATTGAATTTGAAACATGACTGCAATCCTATAGTAATTCTGTTCTTGTTCGAACAAGAATTTACATACAGGTTGAAGAAATTAATGTACTTTTATTCTCATTATATACAATATTATACGTATTCCATATTTACAAAAAGTATTAAAAAAATCGACAAGTAAAAAAATAAATGTGTGTTTCCGGCCCAGTGTTCACTTTTTCACAGCAGGTTTTTTGGCTCCCCCCTTTGCGCCTCCTTTTGGACCTCCTCCTTTATCACCTCCTCCTTTCTCTATCTTCTTCCCTTTTACTTCACTTGCTTCTCCTTTCTTTCCTCCTTCCTTTTCACCCTTTTCTCCTTTTTTCTTAGTTGATCCCTCCTTTTCATCATCCTTTTCCTCCTTGGCACCCTTGCCCTCTTTCTTTCCCTTGGTCTTCTTTTCCCCCTTGTCACCGTCCACTTTTCCTGAGACTGTTGTTACCGCTTCTTTTTTCTCCACAACTACAGCTAGAAGGATAAGAAGCACAAAAGGGAACAATCACTTGGAGGCCGCAACAACAGCATTTGTTATCATCAAGACCTCTGACAGCAATAATATCTGGTAAGTGGAAAGGAAAATATATAATCCCAGCAAAGAGAACCCTACCTTCAGTGGGTCACAGTATTCTAATGAATGCGCATCTGTCTTTCTCCATTCTAATGAACACGGCCTATATATTCTACTAATGAGATTTCATACGTTTACTGGGCTGGCTGCGAAACAAATTATGGATATTTGAAATAGAAAAATATTTGATTTACTACGTTTGAATCTACCAGAAGGCCATGAAGTACTGTAGGCAATCTGCACTCCAGAGGATTTCATAATCCTGGTAACTGATCACGGCAAACATGACAATCTAAATGGCCTCTGTATTACACAACATCAAAATAACTATGTTTGTTCTATGCTATGAGTGTCGTTTGCTCCACCTCCGACAACCAATCAAAATGTAAGGTGAACCCAGGTCAAGGTAGGATGAGCTTCCCGCAGATGCTAGGACAGCAGAGTTCCTGTTCATCTTCTGAAAATGTTTGAAACCCTAACTCTTTAAAAAGTATCTTAAATACCCCCCCACAAAATACCCCCCCCAAAAAAAACAACAACAATACAAATAAAAACTTAACACCCTTGTCGTTCATGAACTAACACTCGCACTTCATCTTTTACTACTCACACTGACTTTGCTGATAGCTACTTTATTGAGGAAATATGTGCTTACAATGACTGTGAATTATGGTTTTCTCACCTAGCTATCTTAAGTTGAATGCACTAACTGTGAGTCGCTCTTGATAAGAGAGTCTGCTAAATGACTAAAATGTCAATCAAATGAGACTTTACTGCAAAGCAAATAGATCTAAAATATATGGAAATAATTCAAGACGTACAGTGCCTTGAGAAAGTATTCACACCCCTTGAATTTTTCCATATTTTGTTGTGTCACACCTACCTACAATACCACATAATTAATAAAAAATGGGGAGGGATGGTAGACTTAGAGGGGAAGGATCATAGGGTTAGAGGAAAATAATAAAGGAAAATGCATTTACAAAATCTAAATATATATATTTGATATACAGTACCAGTCAAACGTTTGGACACATCTACTCATTCAAGGGTTTTTCTTTATTTTGACTACATTGTAGAACAATAGTGAAGGCATCAAAACTATGAAATAAAACATATGGAATCATGTAGTAACCAAAAAAGTGTTAAACTATAAATACATTTTATATTTGAGATTCTTCAAATTAGCCACCCTTTGCCTTGATGAGAACTTTGCACACTCTTGGCATTCTCTCACCCAACTTCATGAGATAGTCACCTGGAATGCATTTGTGAAATTTCTTTCATTCTTAATGCGTTTGAGCCAATCAGTTGTGATGTGACAGGGTAGGGGTGGTATACAGAGGATAGCCTTATTTGGTAAAATACCAAGTCCATAAAATGGCAAGAACAGCTCAAATAAGCAAAGAGAAAAGACAGTTCAAAATTACTTTAAGACATCAAGGTCAGTCAATCCGGAATATTTCAAGAACTTTTAAGGTTTCTTAAAGTGCAGTCGCAAAAATGATCAAGCGCTATGATGAGACTGGCTCTCAAGAGGACCGCCACAGGAAAGGAAGACCAATAGTTACCTCTGCTGCAGAGGATAAGTTCATTAGAGTTACCAGCCTCAGAAATCGGCATTTAACTGCACCTCAGATTGCAGCCCAAATAAACGCTTCATAGATTTCAAGTAACAGACACATCTCAACATCAGCTGTTTAGAGGAGACTGCGTGAATCAGGCCTTCATGGTCGAATTGCTGCAAAGAAACCACTACTAAAAGACACCAATAAAAAGAGACTTGCTTGGGCCAAGAACCACGAGCAATGGACATTAGAACGATGGAAATCTGTCCTTTGGTCTTATTAGTCCAAATTTGAGATTTTTGGTTCCAACCGCTGTGTCTTTGTGGGACGCAGAGTAGGTGAACGGATGATGTCCGCATGTGTGGTTCCCACTGTGAAGCATGGAGGCGAAGTTGTGATGATGTGGGGGTGCTTTGCTGGTGACACTGTGATTTATTTAGAATTCAGGGCACACTTAACCAGCATGGCTACCACAGCATTCTGCAGCAATACGCCGCCCCGTCTGGTTTGCACTTAGTGGGAATATCATTTGTTTTTCAACAGGACATTGATCCAAAAACAGGCTCTGAAAGGGCTATTTGACCAAGAAGGAGAGTGATAGAGTGCTGCATCAGATGACCTGGCCTCAACAATCACACAACCACAACCCAATTGAGATGGTTTGGGATGAGTTGGACAGCAGAGTGAAGGAAAAGCAGCCAACAAGTGCTCAGCATATGTGGGAACTCCTTCAAGACTGTTGGGAAAGCATTCCAGGTGATTACCTCATGAAGTTCGTTGAGAGAATGCCAAGAGTGTGCAACGCTGTCAACAAGGCAAAGGGTGGCTACTTGGAAAAATCTCAAATATAGTATGATTTATTTAACACTTTTTTGGTTACTACATGATTCCATATGTTTAATTTCACAGTTTTATGTCTTCACTATTATTCTACAACGTACAAAATAGTAAAAATAAATAAAAACCCTTGAGTGAGTAGGTGTGTCCAAACTTTTAACTGGTACTGTATATACATTTTAAGTCGTAAGTATACATACAGTTAGGTTGGAGTCATTAAAACTCGTTTTTCAACCACTCCACAAATTTCTTGATGACAAACTATGGTTTTGGCAAGTTGGTTAGGACATCTACTTTGTGCATGACACAAGTAATTTTTACAACAATTGTTTACAGAGAGATTATTTATATTATACAGACATATTACTTATAATTCACTGTATCACAATTCCAGTGGGTCAGTTTACAAACACCAAGTTGATTGTTTCTTTAAACAGCTTGGAAAATTCCAGAAAATTATGTCATGACAATTAGCTTCTGATAGGCATTGATACATCTGTACAAACAATAGTACGCAAGTATGAACACCATGGGACCACGCAGCTGTCATACCGCTCAGAAAGGAGATGCGTTCTGTCTCCTAGAGATGAACGTACTTTGGTGCGAAAAGTGCAAATCAATCCCAGAACAACAGCAAAGGACCTTGTGAAGATGCTGGAGGAAACGGGTACAAAAGTATCTATATCCACAGTAAAACAAGTCTTATATCAACATAACCTGAAAGGCCGTTCAGCAAGGAAGAAGCAACTGCTCCAAAACCGCCATAAAAAAGCTAGACCCAAGTTAAACAATTTCAAGGCAATGCTACCAAATACTAATTGAGTGTATGTAAACTTCTGACCCACTGGGAATGTGATGAACGAAATAAAAGCTGAAATAAATCATTATATCTACTGTTATTCTGACATTTCACATTCTTACAATATAGTCGTGATCCTAGCTGACCTATAACAGGGAATTTTGCTCTGATTAAATGTCAGGAATTTTGAAAAACTGAGTTTAAATGTATTTGGCTAAGGTGTATGTAAACTTCAACTGTATATGGTCTAGCAATGATCAACAACCAATTTGGCAGAGCTTGATAATTTATTTTATAATAATGGGAAAATATTGTACAATCCAGGTGTGCAAGGCTCTTAGAGACTAATCCAGAAGGACTGTAAACACTGCCAAAGGTGATTCTAACATGTATTGACTCAGGGGTGTGAATACGTATGTACATTTCTGTATTTCATTCTCAATAAATTTGCAAAAATGTATTGAAACATGTTTTCACTTTGTCATGTTTATTGTGTGTAGATGGGTAAGAAAAACAATCTATTGAATCCATTTTTTATTCAAATGTAACGCAACAAAAGGTGTGCTAGGTAAAAGGGCATGAATACTTTTTGAAGGCAATGTGGATGGTTATATCCCTTCCTTGATCCAGCATATCCATTGACGTGTATTTATTCATTGTTTCACATGTATTTATTCATTGTTTCCGAAGTCAAATGGCATTTTGAGATAGATGAAAGTATTGAAACTATTTAGATGAAGACTGTTGCGGATACAGGTATTCTGTGTGTGTATCCTGTGTGTGTATTTCTTTTCTCTCTTTCTCCCCTCCTCACAGGTGGCAATCATCATTCCCCAATCAGTCAACATGCAGTCATCAATCAGAAGACACACCTCCTTTTCCCTTACCCTATCACATTTCCTTTTCCTTGGTTTAAAAACCCAATCAGTTGTTTTCTCAGGAGCTCGATCTCTTTGTGTCTCAATCTCTCTTTCTCTGGATTGAGCTCTTTTGTTTTGTTTTAGCACCTCCATATCATTTTGTCCCCACCTGTGAGTATTGGTTTTGTTATGGTGTTTGATGGTGGGAAAAGGGGGAACCAAGACAAGTTGCCCATGGGCATACACTACCCGTAGTACTACTTTGTCTAAAAACACTAAAACTGGGCGGACCACCCACTGTATTTTTGGTTAGTTAGTTAGCTGTATGGAAGTAGGCTAGTCTAGCTTAGGGGTATTTTGGGATATTTGTTTCTTTCCTTGGGTCCAGCTCAGCCCCTTTTTCCTTTGTCACTATTACACTTCGCATGAGTTATGTTACGGGTCTCGATAACATCCCCCCCTAGACTGCCGGGCCAAAGGGATTTTTAACAAAGACAAAGCTGTTTATATTCCATCTGTTACAACTAAACATGTGAATCAGCATGAAGACAGACACAGTGTGCATGTCTTACAACGTCCCCTCCATGCATGAGAGGATTTCTGTAATGAAAAATTCAACAGTTCCCACAATCTAGAGCTGTGAAGATTGCGAGGATTACCTCCCGAATGCTCCCTCCCTCTATAACATCCATGGTAACACCCTGGGTGTGCTAGTTCCTGCTCTAGGGGAAACCACTGCTGAGAGGGAAAGGATACTGTTGCTTCTTACTATACCTTCTTAAAGCAATTGAGCGGGACCTTAAGTGCAACAAATGTGTAAAATACTGTATGAATTGGATTCATAACATATCACACGAAAAAAGGATGTAACATACAGGAAATGGATGACGTAGTAGATTGTGGATGGATAACGTAGTAGATTACTTTCAAAGCTACTGGCTAAAATTATGCACAACTTGTATAACACAGCTTGAATACAGTAACAGAGGAGCAAACACAGAGAAATAGAATGGAAGTCCCCATTCAAGTCAATGATTGCATGATTGCATAATTGGAGCAAAGCAGGAAGTAAAAACATAAAGTAAAAGTAGGAAGTGTACCCATCAATCTGTGCTGTGATTTGTTGATTCAACTCAACTGACATGCCATTATATGAGCCACATCAGTTAACATAATTTTAATGAACATTCCACATTACATCCAAGATGGTGTAGCAGTCAGACGTCTTTTGTCCTTGTCTTGTCGTGTCCCATGTATATATCTTTTAAAATATTATTTTTTTTTGCATATATTTTTTAAATATTTTTCTTAACTTCAACCTCAACATACTCTCCTGCAATCCGCCTCACCCAATGTGGTATGGATCTGCTATTTTCTTTACTCTTTGAACCGTAACCCCCAACATAAGCTAGCCAGCTAACTAGCTAATAGTCAGCTAGCTACTTCTAGCGATCATCAGCTACCTTTAGCCCAACTCTCGCCAGTCTGCACAGCGTGACTCAAACCAGAGCAAATCGGACGTATTTTTCTCCATATCTCTGGATTCCTACCTCAAGCTCTGAACCTTTTCACCTGGATCATTGCAACTTGCCCAAGCCTCCCCATTTCCCCCATTTCTCCTTCACCCAAATCCTGATAGCTGATGTTCTGAAAGAGCTGCAAAACATGGACCCCTACAAATCAGCCGGGCTAGACAATCTGAACCCTCTCTTTCTAAAATTATCCGCCAAAATTGTTGCAACCCCTATTACTAGCCTGTTCAACCTCTCTTTCGTATCGTCTAAGATTCCCTATATCTATCCTACCCTGCCTTTCTAAGGTCATTTTGAATCCCACCTTACCTTCTCCACTATGCAATCTGGTTCTGAGCTGGTCAAGGGTGCACCTCAGCCACGCTCAAGGTCCTAAACGATATCATAACCGCCATCGATAGGAGACAATTCTGTGCAGCTGTATTCATCGACCTGGCCAATGCTTTCGACGCTGTCAATCACCACATTCTTATTAGCAGACTCAACAGCCTTGGTGTCTCAAATGACTGCCTTGCCTGGTTCACCAACTACTTCTCAGACAGAGTTCAGTGTGTCAAATTGGAGGGCCTGTTGTCCGGACCTCTGACAGTCTCTATGGGGGAGCCACAGGGTTCAATCCTTGGGCCGTCACTTTTCTCTGTACACATCAATGACGTTGCTCTTGCTGCTGGTGATTCTCTGATCCACCTCTACGCAGATGAAACCATTCTGTATACTTCTGGCCAGACGAGCTTCAATGCCATACAACTTTCCATCCGTGGCCTCCAACTGCTCTTAAATGCAAGTAAAACTAAATGCATGCTCTTCAACCAATCGTTGCCCACACCTGCCTGCCCGTCCAGAATCACTATTCTGTTCTGACTTAGAATATGTGACAACTACAAATACCTAGGTGTCTGGTTAGACTGTAAACTCTCCTTCCAGACTCACATTAAGCATCTCAATCCAAAATTAAATCTAGAATCGGCTTCCTATTTCGCAACAAATCATCCTTCACTCATGCTGCCAAACACCCCTGTAAAACTGACTATCCTACCGAACCTTGACTTCGGCGATGTCATTTACAAAATAGCCTCCAACACTCTACTCAGCAAATTGGATGCAGTCTATCACAGTGCCATCCATTTTGCAACCAAAGCCCCATATACTGCCCACCACTGCGACCGGTATGCCCTCGTCTGGCCATCGCTTCATATTTGTCGCCAAACCCACTGGCTCCAGGTCATCTATAAGTCTATGCTAGGTCAAGCCCCGCCTTATCTCAGCTCACGGGTCACCATAGCAGCACCCACCCATAGCACTGGTCACCCCCAAAGCCAATTCCTCCTTTAGCCGCATTTCCTTCCAGTTCTCTGCTGCCAATGACTGGAACGAACTACAAAAATCAAATTTTAAGCACCAGCTGTCAGAGCCTCTCACAGATCACTGCACCTATACATAGCCCATCTGTAAATAGCCCATCCAACTACCTCATCCCCATACTGTTATTTATTTTGCTTCTTTGCACTTAAGTATCTCTACTTGCACACTCATCTTCTGCACATCTATCACTCTAGTGTTTAATTGCTATATAGTAATTATTTCTGGACTATTTATTGCCTTACCTCCCTTATCCTACCTCATTTGCACCACACTTTATATAGACTTTTTCTATTGTATTATTGACTGTATGTTTGTTTATTCCATGTGTAACTCTGTGTTGTTTGTGTCGCACTGATTTGCTTTATCTAGGCCAGGTCGCAGTTGTAAATGAGAACTTGTTCTACCTGGTTAAATAAAGGTGGAATACATTTTTTTACAAAAAAATGTAAAATTACAATGGAGATGATTGCATCACAATACCAAATTGTGAGGGATTTCTGACATTGCAATGCAGCAAATGCATGGAGCACAACCCCACTAACTTCGTCACCGACAAGAGCAGGGTGGATTTTGTGGCTCTACTCATAGGCAAAGCCCTGGATTCCCACAGCCATATGGACTGCCAACAGCACAGAACTAGGCTCATTTCCGCACCCTCTTCAAGGAGGTATTCACTCTCCCTCCGGTCGTCCTATAGGAGACCTCCTCATAGAATTTCAACAAGGATGCAATTCAGCTGCCTATTATGGCTTTAGGGAGTAGATGGGATGAGGTTGCTTTACTTACCATGTACCAAAGAGGGCTCATCAGGGAATTTCAGGCAGAGCTGGCCTGTAAAGGTGAACTTCAATACAATTTGTATGTCCATTTCCATCGACCACCTTATTGCCGACCGTCAAAGAACTCTGCCACCCAGGAACCCGAAACCTTTTCTTTTCATGATCCCGTCTGAGTCTTCCTGAGCCCATGCAATTGGGCCATGCTCCTCCCCCATGTATCGGACGTCAAAGGCGGATCCATAAAGGGCTCTGCCTATACTGTGGAGGGAATAATCATCTACTCAGCCATTGCCCTGTTCACCCCCACAGAGATAAGGGTCCCCCCGTGCCATGCAGGTATGCGTGTCCTTATTTCTAAATGTCTCCCAGAATCAATTCTCCATTCCAGTATTGATAACCGTGAAGGGTGTTACCAAGTACGTAGAAAGCTTGATAGATTCGGGACCAGCAGGTAATTTTATCGATCACCAGCTAGCACAAGAGCTTGATATTGATCTGTCACCTATCCCTTAAGGATTAACACCCGAGATGGGCAGCCATTGGGCACGGGCTTCATCACGCACCTGATACAGAGCGTCACCTTCCAGATTGGAGTTTTCCATGCAGAAACCATTCAACTCATGGAACTCTCATCCCAAATACAGACACTCGTTCTCGGACACCCCTGGCTTTGTCGTCACAACCCTGCCATCTCGTGATAACAAGGTGAACTACTGTCCTGGTCTTCTACTTGCTTCTCCAGTTGTCCCAGCCTACCCTGCAGAGCCATCACCATTGAGGACTCTGCCTCGGCAGTGCCACCCACCATACCATCTGAATACGCCCAGTACAGCAATGTCTTCAGCAAAATCGAGGCCTCCACTATGCCACCACATCGCCCAGGGGACTGTGCTATTGACTTACTCCCTGGAGTGTCCCCACCGAAGGGCCGTGTTTACCCCTATCTATTCCGGAAAAGGAGGCAATGGAGAACTACATTGAATCACTCAAACGGTTTCATTCGTCCTTCTTCACCGGCTGCGTCCGGCTTCTTCTTGGGGAAAAAAGTACGGTGGTCTTTGTCCATGTATTAATTGTCGTTCCCTGAATGACATCATAGTCAAGAACCATTTGCCTCTTCCTCTGATCTCAGCGACCCTTGAACAAGTGGGCCGCGCCAACATCTATACTAAACTCGACCTGCAAAGTGCATATAACTTTGTCTGTATACTTGAAGGTGATGAATGGAAGATGGCCTTTATCACCGCTCGAGGGCACTATGAATACCTGTTCATGCCTTACGAATGACCCCGCCGTCTTCCAATCCTTTATGAATGAAGTTTTCTCATCTTCTACATTGTTGACATCTTGATTTACTCCCACTCCCTGAAGGAAAAAATACAGCATGTGCAAAAGGTTCTTCAAGGGCACCTTGACCATAACCTTTATGTGAATACTGTGTAACCTCAGTAAGCATCTTACGGACATCTGGAGGGGTCCGAATGGATGAGAACAAAGTCACCCCCATCAATAATGGGCCCAAACCCACCATCGTTAAGGAACTCCAACTTTTCATTGGGTTCTCCAACTACTATCGCCGGTTCATTCAGAACTTCAGTTCTACTGCCGCTCCCCTAACTGCCCTTACCAGCCAAAAGACCCTGACCCTTCTATGGACTGAAACCGCCCTGACTGCGTTCAACAACTTGAAACACCTCTTCACCTCAGCTCCTGTCCTTCGCCAACCTGATCCGACCCTTCCTTTCACCCTTGAGGTGGAAGCCTCTGGAGTTGGAGCCATACTCTCTCAGCGGGTGGGAACACCTTCCAAAGCACATCCCTGTGCCTTCTTCTCCAGGAAGTTATTCCCAGCTGAGAGGACTTACGATGTGGGGAACTGCACTTCTCACCATCAAGCTGGCCCGCGAGGAGTGGCGCCACTGGTTGGAGGACGCACAACATCCCTTTCTCGTCCTAACAGATCATTGTAATCTGGAATATATCAGATGGGCCAACAGATTAAACTCCAGAGAAGCCCGCTGGTCTCTTCACACACTTCCATTTTCATGTTACTAACATCCTTGAAAAGAAAAACGTAAAAGCTGATGCTCTCTCCTGCCAGTTTGACCTTCCGACCAGTAACTCTGACCCTACACCCATTCTTCCTCCCTCTTGCGTTATGGAACGGGTACAGAGGGAAGTTCACTCTGCCATACAAGAAGCCCTAACCTCAGGCACAGCTCCTCCTGAGACACCAGCTGAGAAGAGTTATGTACCAGCAGCTGTTAGACCTCAATTGATGTAATGGTGTCACATGTCCTTGGGGTCAGGACTTCTGGGCATTACACGAACCACCGAATTTCTCGCCCGGAGGTTCTGGTGGTCCTCACTGGCATCTGACGTAAAGGATTATGTACTCTCCTGCCCAGTCTGTGCCCAAACCAAAAGTCCTCGTCATCTCCCTTCCGGGAAGCAACTTTTGCCAACCCCTCACAGACCCTGGTCCACATTGCTGTTGACCTCATCACAGACCTTCCTGAATCCTCTGGCAAAACCACCGTCCTTGTCATAGTAGACTGTTTTTCAAAAATGTGTCTGGTTCCTCTAACGCGATGGAATTGTCTGAGCGTATGTTCCAGCAGTTGTTCTGTATGGGATTCCGGAGGACATCGTCTCTGACCGCGGGCCCCAGTTTGTCTCCCAGATGTGGCGAGCCTTCTGTGACCGACTGGGGGTCACCCTCAGCCTCTCCTTAGGGTACCACCCCAGACCAACGGGCAGACGGAACGCATGAACCAAAAAATGGGGAAGTACCTCTGCCAGCAATGTTCTGCCTCTTCACACGGCTGGAGTCGGTATATGGCCTGGGCTGAATATGCTCAGAACTCACTCATGCACTCATCCCTCCGCCTTACTCTGTGTCAGTGTTTCCTTGGTTACCAACCCCCCATGTTTCCCTGGGAGGAGGAGCCTGGTACTGTCCCAGCTGTCAACAACTGGTTTTGGCATAGTGAGCTAGTATGGGAGACCACTCACCGGATTCTGCAGGAAGCCTCTAATACCTAGAAACGCTTATCCGACAGACGCCGCCGACCTACGCCACTCTTTCACCCCGGACAACGTGTGTGGCTCTGCCTCCCCTGCAAAAAGTTCTGTCCTCGCTTCATTGATCCGTTTAAGATATCGCATCAGCCCTGTCACGTACCGCCTCCAGTTACACCGTCAGTATAAAATATCCTCGTCTTTCCACTTGTCCCTGTTTAAAATTGATCACCTTCAGTCCTCTTCATCCTCCAATCTTTACCCGCAGTGCGCCCCCACCGTTAGATGTCGGAGGGGAACCTGCCTATGACATCCTTGATTCCAAACACCTGATGGGTCGCATCCACTACCTAGTGGGCCTGAAGACCAGTCCTGGGTCCCCGACCAAGACATCCCCGACCCAGAGATGATTCAGACATTTCACCACAATCGTCCTGCTCCCGACCTCGGGGGTCGGCCGACCTAGACCCACTGGACATCAGCCTCGACTCAGACAGTTGGGTCAGTCTACGACCTAGTCGAAGCAGCCTGCCGGACCTCGCCCCAGAGGTAGGCGTCCGCCTCTGCTCCTTTGCCCGCTCCACCCTCCGGTGCCGTTGGGTCGTCAGGAACCTCCCTGGGGGGGAACTGTAAGGTTCTGCTTTTCTTAGTCAGCCTTGTTTTTCTTTGTTCTGGAACGTAGCCTTGTCTTTCATTTTTGTTCATTTTCACCTGTGTTCGTTTCTCACCTGCTCCCTATTTAGTTCATTTCTTTCTGTTTGTATGGTTGAGGTATTGTTTGTTTTTGACTGCCTATCTGTGTTTGGCCATTGCCTTCTGTGAAGGCTTAATTAACATCTGCTGCGCTCTGTGCGTAAATCTACATATTTTTTCTACCTGAGTATTTAGGGAGATGCAGAAAAATTCATCCATGCTTTTGTCACTTCTAGGTTAGACTACTGCAATGCTCTACTTTCCGGCTACCCGGATAAAGCACTAAATAAACTTCAGTTGGTGCTAAACACAGCTGCTAGAATCTTGACTAGAACCACATTTTTTTTATCATATTACTCCAGTGCTAGCCTCTCTACACTGACTTCCTGTTAAGGCAAGGGCTGATTTCAAGATTTTACTGCTAACCTACAAAGCATTGCATGGGCTTGCGCCTACCCATCTTTCCGATTTGGTCCTGCTGTACATGCATAAGCTACATTCACAAGACGCAGGCCTCCTTACTGTCCCTGGAATTTCTAAGCAAACAGCTGGAGGCAGGGCTTTCTCCTATAGATCTCAATTTTTATGGAATGGTCTGCCTATCCATGTGAGACGCAGACTCTGTCTCAACCATTAAGTCTTTAATGAAGACTCATCTCTTCAGTAGTTCCTGTGATTGTGTAGTCTGGCTCAGGAGTGCGAAGGTGAACTGAAAGGAGCAACGAACAACCCTTGCTGTCTCTGCCTGGGCGGTTCTCCTCTCTCCACTGGGATTCTCTGCCTCTAACCATATTACAGGGGCTGAGTCACTATCTTACGTGTGCTCTTCCATGCCATCCCTAGTAGGGGTGTGTCACTTGAGTGGGTTGAGTTACTGATGTGTTCTTCCTGTCCGGGTTGGTGCCCTCCCCCCACTTGGGTTGTGCTGTGGGGGAGATCTTCTTGGGCTATACTCGGCCTTGTCTCAGGATGGTAAGTTGGTGGTTGAAGATATCCCTCTAGTGATGTCGGGGCTGTGCTTTGGAAAAGTGGTTGGGGTTATAACCTGCCTGTTTGGCCCTGTCCGGGGGTATCGTCGAACGGGGACACAGTGTCTCCTGACCCCTCCTGTCTCAGCCTCCAGTATTTATTCTGCAGTAGTTGTGTCAGGGGCCTAGGGTCAGTCTGTTATATCTGGAGTATTTATCCTGTCTTATCCGATGTCCTGTGTGAATATAAGTATGCTTTATTTTTCTTTCTTTCTCTCGGAGGACCTGAGCCCTAGTACCATTCCTCAGGACTACCCGGCCTGATGACTCGTTGCTGTCCCCAGTCCACCTGGCCGTGCTGCTGCTCAAGTTTCAACTGTTCTTCTTGCGGCTATGAAACCCTGACCTGTTCACCGGACGTGCTACCTGTCCCAGACCTGCTGTTGTGAACTCTCTAGAGACAGCAGAGTACTCTGAATGATCGGCTATGAAAAACCAACTGACATTTACTCCTGAGGAGCTGACCTGTTGCACCCTCGACAACCACTTTGATTATTATTATTATTTGACCCTGCTGGTCATCTATGAACATTTGAACATCTTGGCCATGTTCTGTTATAATCTCCACCCGGCACAGCCAGAAGAGGCCTGGCCTCCCCTCATAGCCTGGTTCCTCTCTAGGTTTCTTCCTAGATTTTTGGCCTTCCTATGGAGTTTTTCCTAGCCACTGTGCTTCTACACCTGCATTGCTTGCTGTTTGGGGGTTTTAGGCTGGGTTTCTGCACAGCACTTTGTGACATCAGCTGATGTAAGAAGGGCTTTATAAATTAATTTGATTTTATATTCATTACAGGTATGTGTAATGTGGCAAACCTCTTCAAGGTTAGGAGCGTTTGTCACAAACTAAGTGGTAAACTGTCACCAAATCACCCAAGAATGAGAGTTCTTTCGAACAGGACAGTACCTGTGTGTTTGTTTCTTCGTCCTGGTCCACCCAGGCCGTAGGCGAGGTCAAGGATAGCAGGGTTCGGTACACGAATCGGGTTCTCGGTAGGTCCAGGTCCAAACGCCAACAGGTAAGTCCAAAACAGTCCAGCTCATACACGGTAAATCCAGCCAATCTCTATTGTCTCTTTCTCTATTGTTCATAGATCCTTCCAGCACTCTCTTCTCCTCTTCCTGGTTTTTCTTGACCCTTTATCTGTGGGTTGGCTCCACCTTCTGAGGGTTCCCCTTGCTTCTGGGACTTGTAGTTTTGGTGGTCGGCCATTTTGTGATCTGTAGTTCTGACAGGGGTGGCCATTTTAGTGATCGGGCAGAGCCCGTTTATTAGTTCTGCTCTCACATATCTGCCATTTACCACTCGACCCCCTTCTTTGCCACAGTAAATACACACATTTGCATTAGATCCATGAACACACTCCAACCCCCTCTCCTCATCCCAGAATTATTGCTTTGGATTACTGATTTAATGAACTACAAAATCGATCAAAACAGTCATAAATACAATGTCAGTGTACCCACATGTTCAGTTCCACTGTACCAGCCGATGTAATTACTATGAAAATAGTGGTCACACTTAGTGGTCCCACTGTGACGTCCCTAGGCTACGACTCTTCTCACTGATGGTGTTATTTTCACAGTCTGAGACACGCAGGCGCACTCACACACAGTCTTGCACACCCGCACACACACACTCGCATGCACACTGTTAGTCTACACCTGTTGTTTACGAAGCATGTGAACATATACTATTTTATTTGTCACTCTCTCTGGTTTTCTGTCTGTCCGGTGGAGGCCAAGGTGCAACATGCACACTCCCCCTCCTAACTCGTCTTTGCATGCGGATGTGTAGGGTCATCTGAATAATCCTCAGATGACCCGACACCTCTGTGGGAATGAAATGTGGTTACGTGTGCATTTGTGACCATGCGTATGTGTGCATCAGAGCCAGTAAACTGACACAACGCATTGCATGACTGATCAAAGTGTGATGGAATAATGTCTACTTTCCATTTGAATAGCTTTTCCACTTGTCTGTAAGGCAAAGAATTAGGGGAGTGAAGTTGCACTTTGTCCCTAATCCTCCCCTCATTGTTTCTTCCTGTCTGGTGTTTGCTTTACCGTCTCCTGTGAATGTCAAACACTTACGGAATTTAACATTTAGAATGATCTTTTCATTATCACTTTAACCAAGCTGTCTGAAACCATTTTTTAAAATTTAGGCCAGGGGGGGAACCGTGAGGACCTTCTACGTCTTCAGAGAAGGCCTAAGGACTTATAAAATAATTGTTTTTAATTATAAACGTCGTTTTGAATTTATATTTCATCTTTTCAATACGATTTCAATTGTATTCTAATTCTATTTTAAATGATATTCTGATTAAATCTCTTCGAATAGTGTTGGAAAGGGTTAACACTGAAAATATGTTTTTACATACATTCATACAGTTTCTTTACTGTGTCCAGTTTGCTAATTATCCCCGAAATGAAAGCTAGACAGTCTAGATGGAATATTTTCATCACATTTTGACAGTGAGGAAATGACAAATTGTCAATGTGGTCCTCAGGACATTGTTGAAGACTGAATGCAGCCCCCGTGAGAATTTGTTTGACACCCCTGAGCTTTATAAAAGGCATGTGCCGTTCAATTTACAAGGGCCTTCTCGAAGGCCAAAATAGCGAGCAGTAGTTTTCCGACAGTCTAGCTAGCCAGCTTTTATTGTAAGCTAGTGAAAAGTGTGTAGTGGCTGCAGCAGCTGTTATCGATAAAGATGTTGCTAATTTGTTAGATTTGCCCTTTTCAAGATTAACTTTAAACAAATTAAGTTTCAAATGATTATCATCTGGTGAGCAGAACTGTTTTTTTATTGCAGCTTGATTGCTGTTGGTAGCTATCTCTTTGAAAATAGATTGTGTGTTGAACATTGTTCCACTTAAACTTTAGATCACCGGTTAGGCTACTTTGTGCTGAATGTGAAAAATATGTTTGCAAATGGAAGTAATAATTTCACATTTCAATTGGGAAATGCTTAGTCTAATGGTTGTGTTTTTGTTTTCTTATGTGATTGGGACCTACTGGCTTATTATGTCTGAGTGAATGGGCTGCTTATCTTTCAACTTCATGCTGTGTGTGACTGCTGTCTTTCTATCGACCCTATGTGTTTTACAAAAAGTCTGTTCTCCTACATGGTGATAGTGATGGCATTAGGCTACCATAGGTTGTGTAAGCTGTGTGGTTGTTGTTGCTGGTAGCATTATCCGTGCGGGTGCTGTGTCTGTGAGTGGAAGCCAGTAGCATGGCTCAGCCTCAGGCCTTTTTTATTCAGTTGGGCGCATTAAGTGATGTTATGTTCCTGTTATTTTACTTGATTTTTGAGTTTGGTACAATGTGTTGGAAGATTTCCTTTCCACACTTTTTTTGTTCTAGGTAGAACCATTTTGGGTTCCATGTGGAACCCTCTGTGGAAAGGGTTCTAAGTGGGACCCAAAACGGTTATTCTTGGAACCAAAAGGGTTCTACCAGGAACCAACAAAGGTATTTCAAAGGGTTCTCCTATTGGGACAGCAAAACAACACGTTTTGGTTCTAGATAGCACCTTAATTTCTAAGAGTGTAGGTCCAATTGCTAATGTTCCCAGCGGATTTAGGTCATGCAGGTAAAGTGTGCAGTAAAACTTTTGAGAAGGAAGAGATGTCAGTATTACCACAGCCTCTTTGCTGTAGGGGCCAATTCCAATTTAGGAAATTGAATGGATTCTTAAATGGATTCTTGAATGGATTCTTCATTCTTCAGATTGGATTCTTAAAGGTTAGGCTTGGATGAATCCCGGGGTAAACAGATTGAGTTGTGTGGGGTTCATGAGTCTGCACGATTATAAACCATATCTGTTAATCCTTTCCATTTATAATTGCCACACAGCCTCTGTCGGTCTGGTCTGGTCTGGTCTGCACATGGTTAACTACTTATATGTTCACTGCAAGGTTTTGCTGTGTAAATGACTGCATATTAGATCCAGTATCCCCTTATGCTGCATTATAATATACAGCTGTAGATTATGATTTCTCTCATGGATTAAGCTTGTCCCTGACTGACACTTCATTATGGTAGCAATCCAAATAAAGAGTCAGTCCCCAAAAAGCATACTTTTGTTCATGTTATTCATGTTATATATATATATAAATACTAACCTGTGTGATACTTCAAGAGCGCAGAAACAAGACAAAGATAACACAACAAGTACAGTTTGTCAGTGGCTACCAACCTTAGACCTGGATGATCTACATACAGTGTGCAGGCATGTTTTTCGACACTAAAACGTGCGATTCGACTTACAATTAAGACATTGTTGGTTCTAGGTTGAGAAAAGGCCTAAGTACCTTGTAGCTCTCCAGGACCAGGATTGGTTATCAAGGGTGTTATTGTATAAGCTTGCATAAAAGGGAAGCTATATTTATTCAAAGCCAAGCTTACAGATTGAGTCAGAGGAAGAGAAGGAAAAACAACGAATGACAAGGAATAGACATGCAACATCACTGACAGAAGCCTACATTTTTTCATAATCCACAGTTGGCTACCAGATACTGAACTTGCAGTTCTGTGTCCAATGTACAATCAATGTACAGGGTAGCCTAGTGGTTAGAGCATTCAAACCCCCGAGCTGACAAGGCTCTGCCCCTGAACAGGCAGTTAACCCACTGTTCCTAGGCCGTCATTGAAAATAAGAATTTGTTTTTAACCTCTTGAAACTCTAGGGGCGCTATATCATTTTTGGATAAAAAGACGTGCCCGTTTTAAGCGCAATATTTTGTCACAAAAAGATGCTCGACTATGCATATAATTGGTAGCTTTGGAAAGAAAACACTCTGACGTGTCCAGAACTGCAAAGATATTCTCTGTGCGTGCCCTAGAACGTGAGCTACAGGCAAAACCAAGATAAGACGGCATCCAGGAAATGAGCAGGATTTTTGAGACTCCGTTTTCCATTGTCTCCTTATATGGCTGTGAACGCGAGAGGAATGAGTCTGCCCTTTCTGTCGTTTCCCCAAGGTGTCTGTAGCATTGTGACGTATTTGTAGGCATATCATTGGAAGATTGACCATAAGAGACCACATTTACCAGGTGTCCGCCCGGTGTCCGCCCGGTGTCCTGCGCCAAAATTGGTGCGCAAAACTCAGCTGCAAGTATTTTTCCATGGAATTCAGAGAAGAAAGCATGCTTCCACGAACGATTATATCAATGAAGAGATATGTGAAAAAACACCTTGAGGATTGATTCCAAACAACGTTTGCCATGTTTCGGTCGATATTATGGAGTTAATTTGGAAAAAGTTTGACGTTGTTGGTGACTGAATTTTCGGTTCGTTTCGGTAGCCAAATGTGATGTACAAAACGGAGCGATTTCTCCTACACAAAGATGCTTTCAGGAAAAACTGGACATTTGCTATGTAACTGAGTCTCCTCATTGAAAACATCCGAAGCTCTTCAAAGGTAAATGATTTTATTTATTTGGTTATCTGGTTTTTGTGAAAATGTTGCGTGCTAAATGCTACTCAAAATGCTAAGCAGGCTTAGCATACTCTTACACAAATTAGTGAATTGCTATGGTTCAAAAGCATATTTTGAAAATCTGAGATGACAGTGTTGTTAAGAAAAGGTTAAGCTTGAGAGTAGGCGCATTATTTTCATTTTATTTGCGATTTTCAGAAATCGTTAACGTTACATTATGCTAATGAGCTTGAGGCTATAACTGTATACAGATTTTTTTCATAGCCAAACGTGAACAAAACGGAGCGATTTGTCCTACACAAATAATATTTTTTTGAAAAACTGAACATTTGCTATCTGAGAGTCTCAGTTATCTGAAGTTCTTCAAAGGTAAATGATTTTATTTGAATTATTTTCTTGTTTTTGTGAAAATGTTGCTGGCTGAATTCTAGGCTTATAGCCATGCTAGCAATCAATACTCTTACACAAATGCTTGTTTAGCTATGGTTGAAAAGCATATTTTGAAAATCTGAGATGACAGTGTTGTTAACAAAAGTCTAAGCTTGAGAGCAAATATATTTATTTAATTTCATTTGCGATTTTCATGAATAGTTAACGTTGCGTTATGCTAATGAGCTTGAGGTTATAAATAGAATCCCGGATCCGGGATTGCGCGACGCAACAGGTTAACTGACGTGCCTAGTTAAATAATGGTGAAATATATTTTTTTTAAATGTGTGATCGACAAGGATGAGTATATCAACAAAGAGCAGATGAGGAAATAGTGAAAACCCATTTCAAGTACTTAACACCGACAATTGTAACTCTTCAGCCGGCAATATTCTCAACAATCTCCAAGTCATTCTTTCTGGGAAGTAATGACTAACGCTGAGTTACTCAATGAACCATTCTATCCAGCTATTCATTCATTTTTTGTGAATTACTGAATGCTGAGCTTCATGCTCCAATATTCCCTCTAGTGGATTTCCCATTTTGTCAGAACATAAATAGGAATGTGGAGAAAGGGAAGTTGAGAAGAAACAATAAGAAGTAGGAAACGGAGGGATGGATGGACGTAATCCAGTCTCAGGCTGAGTGATGGGGACCAGAAGGAGGAGAAGGAGGGAGGAAAGTCATCCAGTCTCAGGCTGAGTGAGGGGACCAGAAGGAGGAGAAGGAGGGAGGAAAGTCATCCAGTCTCAGGCTGAGTGAGGGGACCAGAAGGAGGAGAAGGAGGGAGGAAAGTCATCCAGTCTCAGGCTGAGTGATGGGACCAGAAGGAGGAGAAGGAGGGAGGAAAGTCATCCAGTCTCAGGCTGAGTGATGGGGACCAGAAGGAGGAGAAGGAGGGAGGAAAGTCATCCAGTCTCAGGCTGAGTGAGGGGACCAGAAGGAGGAGAAGGAGGGAGGAAAGTCATCCAGTCTCAGGCTGAGTGATGGGGACCAGAAGGAGGAGAAGGAGGGAGGAAAGTCATCCAGTCTCAGGCTGAGTGAGGGGACCAGAAGGAGGAGAAGGAGGGAGGAAAGTCATCCAGTCTCAGGCTGAGTGATGGGGACCAGAAGGAGGAGAAGGAGGGAGGAAAGTCATCCAGTCTCAGGCTGAGTGAGGGGACCAGAAGGAGGAGAAGGAGGGAGGAAAGTCATCCAGTCTCAGGCTGAGTGAGGGGACCAGAAGGAGGAGAAGGAGGGAGGAAAGTCATCCAGTCTCAGGCTGAGTGAGGGGACCAGAAGGAGGAGAAGGAGGGAGGAAAGTCATCCAGTCTCAGGCTGAGTGATGAGGACCAGAAGGAGGAGAAGGAGGAGAAGGAGGGAGGAAAGTCATCCAGTCTCAGGCTGAGTGAGGGGACCAGAAGGAGGAGAAGGAGGGAGGAAAGTCATCCAGTCTCAGGCTGAGTGATGGGGACCAGAAGGAGGAGAAGGAGGGAGGAAAGTCATCCAGTCTCAGGCTGAGTGATGAGGACCAGAAGGAGGAGAAGGAGGGAGGAAAGTCATCCAGTCTCAGGCTGAGTGAGGGGACCAGAAGGAGGAGAAGGAGGGAGGAAAGTCATCCAGTCTCAGGCTGAGTGAGGGGACCAGAAGGAGGAGAAGGAGGGAGGAAAGTCATCCAGTCTCAGGCTGAGTGAGGGGACCAGAAGGAGGAGAAGGAGGGAGGAAAGTCATCCAGTCTCAGGCTGAGTGATGGGGACCAGAAGGAGGAGAAGGAGGGAGGAAAGTCATCCAGTCTCAGGCTGAGTGATGGGGACCAGAAGGAGGAGAAGGAGGGAGGAAAGTCATCCAGTCTCAGGCTGAGTGAGGGGACCAGAAGGAGGAGAAGGAGGGAGGAAAGTCATCCAGTCTCAGGCTGAGTGAGGGGACCAGTGAGCACCAGCTCCTCTCTCACCACTGGGAGCTGGCTGCTACTGGCGCTGCTAGTCTGGACCTGCTCAGAGACCGTCGGGAGGGATGCAGTGTCCAGGAGCGCTGGAGGGACAGGATGAAGAGGAAGAGATGGAGAAGGATGAGGGGGAGGATAGAGTGGAAGACATGTGTGAGAATAGAGAGTAGGAAGAGGAGGACAGGGAGGATGAGGAGGAAAAGAGGAGGAGGAAGAGAAAGGGGATAGTGAAGAGAGAGAGGAACACAAGGAAGAGAGGAGGAAAGACAGGGTTTGGAGAGGAAGGGTACAGGTCAAATGAAAGGGATAGGGTTGGAAGATGAAGGATTGTGGGAGGAAGAAGCCAAAGGAAAGGCATGAAAGTTAGAACAGTTGCAAAGGAGACAGACTGACATAGAAGAGGAAAAAGCTTTAATGTAAAGTCAATGAAACTTTGAATAACCTGTATTCATTAATCCAGAGTGTGTTTGTATCTCCAAGACTATATGTCTATGTTGACTCCATCTACATCTTCAGTCAGATAGGACAGGGACAATATGGCACATTAAACTAATTCAAAACACCATTTGCATCCAGAGAGATTCAGACAGAGGTGTGAGATTTCGTGCTGCTTGTTATCCGTCGGAAATGAGAGAAAACATGTCTTAGCTTTGAATGATTGGAAGTGATGACCATTAGCATAATATTATGAAATCTGAGAGAAACATCAAATTAATTAATACAAAAGCTGTCAGCGGCCTAGTCTCGTTAGTGTGTCAAGTCAAACAGCTATGATTCTCCTACTGTATAAACAGGCCTAGCAGGTGGTATTTCATTAATAGCATCCAGAACTCGCACTTAATTTTCTCCTTGCTGTGGATTTATTTCACCAAGGAGAGATGAGTGTGTGACTTTTTTACCATTCGTAAAGTTATAATGTAGTTCAAGAGAGTAGGGACATTTGTCACAAGGAGGAGGGATGTGCTAAAATGTACACTGCACCTGCCTCCTAGGGACTTTGTCGTAGAGAGTAGTAGAGATGTCCTAAAATGTACACCACAACTAACTCCTTGGGACTTTTGTCATGGGCAGAAGGTATTTTCTATAATGTGCACCATAGTATTCTTGAGGGGATGCTGAGAGGAGCTTTAGCCTACTTACCTCCTGGGATCTCTGTGAGCTCGTTGAGAGGAGGCACTGTCTCCAGTGTGTTGGCGTAGTCCTTAGCTGCTACTCTCTGAGCATGTCGCGCCTCAATCTCCTTCTTCGTCCTGGGGATACGGCATTTGAAGATGCAGCATAGGGTTATGACTTACAAATGGAGAATGAGAGAAAGAGGGATACAAAGAGAGAAAGATAAAATATAATAGTATTTCCTATGTAGAATGTTATGTGTTTCTGAAGTACATCTGAAGATGTTTTGAATTAGACACTACTCAGCTGTGTCACATTACAGCTATTATATAACTGTATACGTGACACTTCATTATCCGCTGTTATCAGACTATTTTCCTTTTTGTTGATTTGGGCTCTGTCATGACATGGTAAATTACTGTATAGATGTCTGATGGATTATCACTAAACTAGAATGCCATCATTGTCTCGTGAAGTGCAATTGCTGTCCTCCACCCCTTATTGAACCATGCATCATGTGGTTTGATAAACCAATCACAAACAGATGATGCCATTACCATTTGGAACCCTCCATCATAATAACCATCATGACAATTCAGCGCATATAATATTACAGGACCATGATATTTATTTTACCTTTATTTTAGCAGAGTCTCTTTAGCCAAGTACAAACTCAACTCCACACATTGTCCCGTGTAATTGAGTACTGTTCTTTGGGTGCTGAAGTCCATAGTATTTAAAAAAAATATAAATATATTTTTGTACCCCTTTTCTCCCCGGTTAGGGTTACAGTATCCAATTGGTAGTTACAGTCTTGTCTCATCGCTGCAACTCCCATATGGACTCAGGAGAGGCGAAGGTCGAGAGCCGTGCATCCTTCGAAACACAACCCAACCAAGCCGCACTGATTCTTGATGCAATGCCTACATAACCCGGAAGCCAGTCGCACCAATGTGTCGGAGGGAACAGTGTACACCTTGCGACCGTGTCAGTGTGCACTGCGCCCAGCACGCCACAGGAGTAGCTAGTACACGACGGGACAAGGACATCCCTGCCGGCTAAACCCTCCCCTAACCCGGACGACACTGGGCCAATTTTGCGTCGCTCCATGGGTCTCCCGGTTGCGGCCAGCTGCGACAGAGCCGGGACTCGAACCCAGAATCTCTAGTGGCACACACCACTGCGTTACTCAGGAGGCCCGAAATCCATTGTTTTTTATTCAAACTTTTATGTGATGTAGGAGCTCCAGTCCGCCCACACTAGTTGCTGCTCAACTCTGTTGATGTGAAGTACATAATAGAGTTCAGTTTTACTTGGCTAAGGTCTAAAGCCTGCATCTCACAATTAAAACAACAAATTACACATTCGCCTCTCCATGCATCATGCAATATATCTGTTCTGTATGAAAACTAGTTGGACCATGAAGCCAAATACAGTGCCTATCATAGGTATTCAACCCCCTTGGATTTCATCACATTTTGTGTTACAAAGTGGGATTAAAGTGGATTTAATTGTAATTTTTGGACAATGATCAACACAAAATATTCTGTAATGTCAAAGTGGAGGAAAAGTTTGAACATTTCTCTTAGATTAATGAAAAATAAAACACTAATATACCTTAATTTGATAAGTATTCACCCCCTGAGTCAATATATGTTCAAAACACCTTTGGCAGCTAATTACTTCTGTGAGTTGTGCAATATTTGCCCATTATTCTTGAAAAATTCTTCAAGCTTGGTCAAGGTGTTGGGGATCATGGCTAGACAGCCATTTTCACGTCTTTCTATAGATTTTCAAGAAGATTTAAAACTGTAACTTCAAATTAAATGCTTTGTAACAACAGGTCAAGACAAAAAGTGAAATGCTGACTTATGGGTCCTTTTCCAACAATGCAAAGTTAAATATAAAATATATAAACTACCAGTCAAAAGATTTTTTTGTTGTTTCATCTGTACAAACAATAGTACACAAGTATAAACACCATGGAACCACGCATCATTCACACCGCTCAGGAAGGAGACACGTTCTGTCTCCTAGAGATGAACGTACTTTGGTGCGAAAAGTGCAAATCAATCCCAGAACAAAAGCAAAGGACCTTGTGAAGATGCTGGAGGAAACAGGTAGAAAAGTATCTATATCTACAGTAAAATGAGTTCTATATCGACATAATTTGAAAGGCCGCTCAGCAAGGAAGAAGCCACTGCTCCAAAACTGCCATAAAAATGCCAGACTACGGTTTGCAACTGCACATGGGGACAAAGATCGTACTTTTGGGAGAAATATCCTCTGGTCTGATGAAACAAAAATAGAACTGTTTGGCCATAATGACCATCGTTATGTTTGGAGGAAAAAGGGGGATGCTTGCAAGCTAAAGAACACCATCCCAACCATGGGAAGCTTGTGGAAGGCTACCCAAAATGATTGACCCAAGTTAAACAATTTAAAGGCAATGCTACCAAATACTAATTGAGTGTATGTAAACTTCTGACCCACTGGGAATGTGATGAAAGAAATAAAAGCTGAAATAAATCATTCTCTCTACTGTTATTCTGACATTTAACATTCTTAAAATAAAGTGGTGATCCTAACTGACCTAAGACAGGGCATTTTTACTAGGATTAAATGTCAGGAATTGTGAGAAACTGAGTTTAAATGTATTTGGCTAAAGTGTATGTAAACTTCTGACTTCAACTATATACAGAGTGACACGAGAAATAAATACACTGAATAATTAATAAAAATAACGAGTAAAAATGGCAGGGATTATCAGTACCGAGTCGATGTGTAGTGGTACGAGGTAATGAGGTGGCTATGTACAGGTAGTGGTAAAGTGACTAGGCAACAGGATAGATAATAGACGGTAGCAGCAACATATGTGGTGAGTGTGAAAGTATGTCTGTGTGTGTGAGTGTGTGTGGTGTCAGTATCCTTGTCTGCGCGTGTTATGTGTGTGTTTGGGCGTATGTGTGTTAGGTTGTCTATGTACGTATGTGTGAGCGTGTGGGTAGAGTCCAGTGTGTGTGCATAGTCAGTGCAGGAGAGAGAGTGAAAAAATGTATGTGTTGGGGTGTGTATGTGTGTGTTGGGGTGTCAGTGTAAGTATGTATGAGTGTACCTACCCGCCCCCAGGTGGTGAGGGTAAGTAACAACATCTCCACACCGCTGATCCTTAACACTGGGGCCCCAAAAGGGTGCATTCTCAGCCCTCTCCTGTACTCCCTGCTCACCCACGACTGCATGGCCATGCACACCTCCAACTCCATCATCAAGTTTGCAGATGACACTACAGTGGTACGCTTGATTACCAACAACGACGAGACGGCCTACAGGGAGGAGGTGAGGGCCCTCGGAGTGTGGTGTCAGGAAAATAACCTCACACTCAATGTCAACAAAACATGAGATGATCGTGGACTTCAGGAAACAGCAGAGGGAGCAGCCCCCTATCCACATTGACGGGACAGTAGTGGAGAGAGTGGAAGGTTTTAAGTTCCTCAGCGTACACATCACGGACAAACTGAAATGGTCGACCCACACAGACAGCGTGGTGAAGAAGGCGCAGCAGCGCCACATTGAGTGGCTGCTGCCAACATACTGACTCAACTCTAGCCACTTTAATAATGGAAAAATTGATGTAATAAATGTATCACCAGCCACTTTTAACAATGCCACTTTATATCATGTTTACATACCCTACATTACTCATCTCATATGTATATACTGTACTCTATACCATCTACTGCATCTTGCCTATTCTTTTTGGCCATCGCTCATTCATATATTTTTATGTACATATTCTTATTCATTCCTTTACACCTGTGTGTATAAGGTAGTTGTTGTGAAATTGTTAGGTTAGATTACTTGTTATATATTACTGCATGGACGGAACTAGAAGCAAAAGCATTTTGCTACACTCGCATTAACATCTGCTAACCATGTGTATGTGACATATAACATTTTATTTGATTTGAGTTTGTTTAGCTCGAGTCCAGTGTGTGTGCATAGAGTCAGTGTAGGAGAGTTAACCTCTTGAAACTCTGGGGGCGCTATATCATTTTTGGATAAAAAGACGTGCCCGTTTTAAGCGCAATATTTTGTCACAAAAAGATGCTCGACTATGCATATAATTGATAGCTGTACAACTTTCAGATGAGACTGAAATGAGGTGACGATTAATATTGACTGCTATTGATGAAGGTCTTTAAGAGTTTATTCGGAAGATAACTGCTCTATAAACATTCTTTCGTGGTGCCCCGACTTTCTAGTTAATTACACTTACATGATTAGCTCAATCAAGTAATATTAATTACAGAGAAAGGATTTTATAGAATAGCATGTCATATCACTTAATCCGGCATAGCCAAAGACACGACAACTGAGTGTACAAAACATTAAGAACACCTTCCTAATATTGAGTTGCAAAACCCCCTTTTGCCCTCAGAACAGCTTCAATTCGTCGGGGCATGGACTCTACAAGGTGTTGAAAGTGATCCACAGGGAAGCTGGCCCATGTTGCAATTCTTCACACAAACCGGTGTGTCTGGCACCTACTACAATATATTACTACAATATTTCATTGAAAGGCACTTGAAGCTTCTGTCTTGCCCATACAGGTGTGCAATGTCTCAGTTGTCTCAAGGCTTAAAAATGATTCTTTACCCTGTCTCAGACGCCTCACAAATCCCCAACAGGTCCTCATTAAATAGTACCCACAAAACACCAGTCTCAACGTCAACAGTGAAGAGGCGACTCCGGGATGCTGGCCTTCTAGGCAGAGTTGCAAAGGAAAAGCCATATCTCAGACTGGCCAATAAAAAGAAAAGATTAAGATGAGCAAAAAAACACAGACACTGGACAGCGGAACTCTGCCTAGAAGGACAGCATCCCGGAGTCGCCTCTTCACTGTTGACGTTGAGACTGGTGTTTTGCGGGTACTATTTAATGAAGCTGCCAGTTGAGGACTATTCTGGTTAGGGCCAGTTTGCGCTGTTCTGTGAAGGGAGTAGTACACAGCGTTGTACGAGATCTTCAGTTTCTTGGCAATTTCTCGCATGAAACAGCTTTCATTTCTCAGATCAAGAATTGACTGACAGAGTTTCAGCAGAAAGGTCTTTGTTTCTGGCCATTTTGAGCCTGTAATCGAACCCACAAATGCTGATGCTCCAGATACTCAACTAGTCTAAAGAAGGCCAGTGTTACTGCTTCTTTAACTTCTTATGGCTGCAGAGGCAGTATTGAGTAGCTTGGATGAAAGGTGCTCAGAGGTGGCCAGAGTAAACGGCCTGCTCCTCAGTCTCAGTTGCTAAAATATGCATATTATTAATAGTATTGGATAGAAAACACTCTGAAGTTTCTAAAACTGTTTGAATGCTGTCTGTGAGTATAACATATCTCATATGGCAGGCAAACACCTGAGTAGAAATCCAAACAGGAAGTGGGAAATCTGAGGTCGGTCGATTTTCAACCCAGCCCCTATTGAATACACAGTGGGATAATGTGGCTTCCACTCCTAAAGCTTCCACTAGATATCAACCGTCTTTTAAAACTTGAATGAGGCTTCTACTGTGTTGTGGAGCCGGATGGGAGGTGTTAGAGTCAGTAGTCTGGCAGAGAGCCAGGTCCTGGTCACGCGCATTTCACATGATAGCGACCTGCGTTCCATTGCTTCTCTACAGACATAGGATTTCTCCGGTTGGAACATTATTGAAGATTTATGATAACATCCTAAAGATTGATTCTATACTTAGTTTGACAAGTTTCTTCGACCTGTAATATAACTTTTTAAAGTTTCCGTCCGACGTTCGGCTGGACCTGCACGAGCGTTTGGATTTGTGTACTAAACACGCTAACAAAAGTAGCTACTTGGACAAAAATAATGGACATTATCGAACAAATCAAGCATTTATTGTGGAACTATGATTCCTGGGAGTGCATTCTGATGAAGATCATCAAAGGCAAGGGATTATTGATAATGTTATTTCTGATTTCTGTTGACTCGAACATGGCAGATATTTTTTTTTTCTTAGCGCCGTTCTCAGATTATTGCATAGTTTGGTTTTGATGTAAAGTTTTTTTGAATTCCGACACAGCTGTTGCATTAAGGAGAGGTATATCTATATTTCCATATCTAACAATTGTATTTATCAACATTATAATGAGTATTTCTGTAAAATGATGTGGCTCTCTGCAATATCACTGGATGTTTTTGGAACTAGTGAACGTAACGCGCCAATGTATACTGAGATTTCTTTATTTAAATATGAACTTTATCAAACAAAACATACATGTATTGTGTAACATGAAGTCCTATGAGTGTCATCTGATGAAGATCATCAAATGTTAGTGATTCATTTTATCTCTATTTGTGCTTTTTGTGACTCCTCTCTTTGGCTGGAAAAATGGCTGAATTTTTCTGTGAGTTGGTGGTGACCTAACATAATCGTTTGTGGTACTTTCTATGTAAAGCCTATTTGAAATCGGACACTGTGGTGGGATTAACAATAAGATTACCTTGAAAACGGTATAAAATACATGTATTTTTGAGGAATTTTAATTATGAGATATCTGTTGTTTTGAATTTGGCGCCCTGCACTTTCACTGGCTTTTGTCATATCGATCCCGTTGACGGGATTGCAGCCCTAACAAGTTTTAAACAGGACAGTTTTCAGCTGTGCTAACATAATTGCAAAAGGATTTTCTAATGATCAATTAGCCTTTTGAAATGATAAACTTGGATTAGCTAACACAACGTGCCATTGGAACACAGGAGTGATGGTTGCTGATAATTGGCCTCTGTACGCCTATGTAGAAATTCCATAAAATATCTGACATTTCCAGCTACAATAGTCATATACAACATTAACAAAGTCGACACTGTATTTCTGATCAATTTGATGTTATTTTAATGGCCAAAAAATGTGCTTTTCTTTCAATAACAAGGACATTACTAAGTGACCCCAAACTTTTGAACGGTAGTGTATATATAATACACAAGAGTGGGGCTTCCCAAGTGCCGCAGCGGTCTAAGGCACTGCATCACAGTGCTTGAGGTGTCACTACAGACCTGGGATTGATCCCAGGCTGTGTCACAACAGGCCGTGACCAGTAGTCCCACAGAGCGGCGCACAATTGGCCCAGCTTTGTCCAGGTTAGGGGAGGGTTTGGCCGAGAAGGCTTTCCTTGGCTTTTCGCACTCTAGCGACTCCTTGTGGCATGCTGGGCGCCTGCAGGCGGACTTCTGTAATCAGTTGAGTGGTGTTTCCCTTCAACACGTTGGTGCAGTTGGCTTCCGGGTTAAGCGGGTGGGTGTTAAGAAGCGTGGTTTGGCGGGTCATGTTTCGGAGCACACATGACTCGACCTTCGCCTATCCCTAGCCCGTTGGGAAGTTGCAGCGATGAGACAAGATTGTAATTGGATCGCAGTTGGATATAACGAAATTGTGGTCCAAAAAATACAGTATATAAATAAAATAACAAAATAACAAAAATCAAGTGTGAAGGTGTTTGTGTCAGAGTGGGTAGAGACCTGTGGATGGGCATAGAGCCGGTGTGGATAGTCTGTGGGAGAGGGAGAGCAGTAGCTGTTAGCCATTTAACAGTCTCATTGCCAGGGGATAGAAGCTGTTTAGGAGTCTGTTGCTCTGAGCATTGATGCTATGGAGTATGGAGAATAGTCAATGTTTTGGGTGGCTGGAGTGTTTGGCAATTCTTTGAGCCTTTCTCAGACACTGTCTGGCATGTCCTTAGAAAATCATTCAACCCCTATCATTTAATTTTTCAATCCCCCTTTGTAATGCAACAAAATGTGAAAAGGGGTATGGATACTTATGATACCCACTGTAGCTGAGCTGTGGCATTGTGGCTTAATTGACTGACTGACTGACTGATTGACTGATTGACGGACGGACGGACGGACGGACGGACTGACTAATTGACTGACTGGCTAACTGACTGACTAACTGACTGGCTGACTGACTAAATGACTGACTAACTGACTGACTGACTAACTAACTGACTGACTGACTGATTGACTAACTGACTAACTAACTGACTGACTGACTGACTGACTGACTGACTGACTGACTGACTGATTAACTGACTAACTGACTTACTGACTAATTGACTGACTGGCTGACTGACTGACTGACTGAGTTACTGTCTGACTGGCTGACTGACTGTCTAAATGACTGACTAACTAATTGACTAATTGACTGACTGACTGATTGACTAACTGACTGAATGATTGACTGACTGACTGACTGACTGACTGATTAACTGACTAACTGACTAACTTACTGACTGACTAACTGAATAACTGGCTGACTAACTAACTTGCTGACTGACTAACTATCTAACTGACTGACGAACTAACTGACTGACTAACTATCTAACTGACTAACTAACTAACTGGCTGACTAACTATCTAACTGACTGACTAACTAACTGATTGACTAACTAACTGCAGACTGACTGACTGACCAACTGACTGACTAATTGATGGACTAACTGACTGACTAATTGACTGACTAACTGATTAACTGACTGACTGATTAACTGACTAACTGACTGACTAACTGACTGACATTAACTAACTGATGGACTAACTGACTGACATTGACTAACTGATGGACTAACTGGCTGACTAACAAACTAACTAACTGACTAACTAACTGATGGACTAACTAATTGGCTGACTAACTAACTGACTGAATGACTAAATTATTGACTGGCTGACTGACTGACTGACTTACTGACTAACTTACTTACTAACTAACTGATTGGCTAACTAATGGAATAATGAACTGGCTGACTAACTAACTGATTGACTGACTAACTAACTGACTGACTGACTGACTGACGAACTGACCTCCTAACTGACTGATTTATACATTAATTTTATTAATGTGATTTATGTCAAATAGAATTGGAAGGGAGAATAGTTGTGAGATTGATAGATACTTAAGTGAATGTGTGTGAATATTCTCATCTCATAAATCATCGTGAATGAGTCTGGCACACGATTATGACAGGTTTGGAGAAATACTTACTGACTGCTAGAATAAACATAGAGAAGACGCCAATAACCTGCCATAACCGCAGTCCCCAGAACACGACTGTTTCTGAAGTGACTGGGTCTGGCTTCTTTGGGGGATCTGTCGGTAAAAGCTGAGGAAAAAGAGTCAAAATGTGCATTAGTTACTTATTGTGTAATCTAGACAGGTACTCTTCAAATCACTATGCAGTTTGAGAATCTTCATATAAATTAGTCTAATGCAAATTGGAAATATACCGCAATGGAAGCAAATATCAATCTGATTGAGAGAAAAATAGTTTTCGCTTCCTTTCAGTTTCTGAAGAGACATGGTGGAAAGACAACTGGAGGAAATACAGAATTGGAAAAAACAACACACTGGGCACACACTGAGCACACACTGGTTGAATCTTCTATGAAATGATGTTGAACTAACATGGAATAGACATTGAATTGACGTCTGTGCCCAGTGGGAAGTTTATGTCACTATGTGTTTAGGGAGAAAACAACAGGGAAGATAGGCTTGGAATAAAACCCTCAAAAAGAGGATTTAGTAGATCATGCAGAATGTGGAACATGCCAGTCTGGTGTGACCCCTCATGACCCATTCATATTCTGAATATCTCAATCAACCTTAGGCCACTTGTGAGAGCTACCAGCACAGGCCTAAAATAAATCTAATCTGCCTCACAAATTGCCTTGAAAATAGAGAACAATGGGTTGAATCCCAACCACCTTTCACAGAAATAGAAAGATGACTATCTGAATAAGAAAAATTGAAGAAAAGAAAACAAGAGCATTGAACAACAAGCAGCAATAGACAAAGAGCAACATTATGTTTGTCGTGTCATGCCCAATCACTTCGAACACTAGAATCTGTATTAAGTCTTTTTTTCCCATCAATTTGTTATGTTGACTAAACGCAACTTTACAGAAAACTCAAGCTACCGAATGCTGAGAAATACTGTAAGAACACAATGAAAACAAAATAATTGCCTCACTGAGTGAATGGCACTGATGGAGGAGAATGAATCACAGATCTTGGCACAAGGAGTGAATGGAAGAAAACATTAAACACTCTCCCCCTAATTAGAGGGATCCAAACACTGTTTGTTTGGTGGAGAGGAAAAGGGCACTTTTAAACTGAACATGCTCCTTCTTTCGTGTGACAACAATCTTAAGATATTGTTTTTGAGATATTGATCTGATATGATTGGAAGCATGTTTTTTTCTGAATAAAAAGAGTCTCTTAAGTGTTGAAGGTTAAAGTGTTAGTCTGAGTATTCACATTTCAACACTTGTTTTTATTTCAGATAGGTCTTGAGAAAATGGGGAAATTCAGCGCTAGCAGACAGACATGAATCAAGAAAGATAAGCCAACTCCTCTTAGATCTGACTCAAAGTTACTAGTCCATTTCTTCGACATCACAATTAGACTACAGAGGTTATGCTGTTTTATTAATACAGTCATCATTATGATTAATTCAAAGCCCTGGTGAGGAGCCTTAAATTATCTATAGTGTGTGAAATGTTTGTTAAAAGGATAGTTAACCCAAACTACAAAATTACATGTTGGTTTAGTTTATACCCTTTAACCAGTCTAACAAACAAACAGTGCCAGAGAAATAAAACCAAAGCATGAATTGCTGTCACAACATGCAAACAAGCAAACAAATGTGTATTGTGTGAACTTGTGTGAATTTGTGTGAACTATCCCTTTATGTGAATAGAGGCTATGAAAAGAACAGTATGTTGTGATTGCAGTTTAATCAGGAAGGTGTTGGAAAATCTATAAATCAAATCAAATCAAATCAAATGTATTTGTCACATACACATGGTTAGCAGATGTTAATGCGTGCGTAGCGAAATGCTTGTGCTTCTAGTTCCGTGCTAGTATACCGTGCTGCATGGTGTTCTGCAGGCAATGCAGGCATCACACTTACCCTACAACATATACAAGCACGCACACACTCACACTATGGGTCTCATTCCTCTTCCACACCACAGTCAGTGAGGTTTTCTTCCTGGTGCTCCAGTATTGACATGCTTGGTTTAATTGAACAACAAATGATGGGTTACATCCCATTATGTACAGTGCTTTTGGAAAGTATTAAGACTTTTTCAACATTTTGTTACATTACAACCTTATTCTGAAATTGATTAAAGAGTTGTTTTACTCATCAATCTACACACAATACCCCATAATAACAAAGCAAAAGCAGGTTTTTAGAAATCTGTTCAAAAAGAAAAATAATAATACATAAATATTCAGTACTTTGTTGAAGCAACTTTGGCAGCGATTACAGCTTCGAGTCTTCTTGGGTATGATGCTACAGCTTGGCACACCTGTATTTGGGGAGTTTCTTCCATTCTTCTCTGCAGATCCTCTCAAGCTCTGTCAGGTTGGATGGGGAGCTTCGCTGCACGGATATTTTCAGGTCTCACTAGAGATGCTTGATCGGATTCAAGTCCGGGCTCTGGCTGGACCACTCAAGAATATTCAGAGACTTGTACCGAAGACACTCCTGCATTGTCTTGGCTGTGTGCTTAGGGTTGTTGTCCTGTTGGAAGGTGAACCTTCGCCCCAGTTTGAGGTCCTGAGAGCTCTGGAGCAGGTTTTCATCAAGGATCTCTCTGTACTTTGGCCTGCTCATCTTTCCCTTGATCCTGACTCATCTCCCAGTACCTTCTGCTGAAAAACATCCCCACATCATGATGCTGCCACCAGCATACTTAGCTGTAGGGATTGTGCCAGGTTTCCTCCAGACGTGACACATGGCATTCAGGCCAAAGAGTTCAATCTTGGTGAAATCAGACTAGAGCATCGTATTTCTCATGGCTTCCGTAAGGGCACTCTACCATAAAGGCCTGATTGCTGGAGTGCTGCAAAGATGGTTGGAAGGTTCTCCCACCTCCATAGAGGAACTCTAAAGCTTTATCAGAGTTACCATCGGGTTCTTGGTCACCTCCCTGACCAAGGCCCTTCTCCCCCAATTGCTCAGTTTTTGCCTGGTGGCCAGCTCTAGGAAGAGTCTTGTGGTTCCAAACTTCTCCATTTAAGAATAATGGATGCCACTGTGTTCTTGGGGACATTCAATGTTACAGAAATGTTTGGGTACCCTTCTCCAGATCTGTGCCTCGACACAATCCTGTCTCTGAGCTCTACAGACAATTCTTTTGACCTAATGGCTTGGTTTTTGCTCTGACTTGCACTGTCAACTGTGGGACCTTATACTGTATATACAGATGTGTGCCTTTCCAAATCATGTTCAATAAATTTAATTTACCCCAGGTGACTCCAATCAAGTTGTAGAAACATCTCAAGGATAATCAATGGAAACAGGATGCACCCGAGCTCAGTTTCAAGTCTCATAACAAAGGGTCTGAATACATTTGTGAATAAGATACTTTTTTTATACATTTGCAAAAATTATTTTGCTTTGTCATTATTGGGTATTGTTTCTAGATTGATGAGGAAAATGTTTAATTTAATCCATTTTAAAATAACAGTGTATTGTAGCAAAATGTGGAAAAGGGGAAGGGGTCTGAAGACTTTCCGAATGCACTATATATAAACCCTGGATTGCTGATGCTATGTATTGGCTATTGAGAGGCTTTGAAGCCACCAGTCGGCCATATTGGCACTCCCCAGTAGAAGCAGTCCTCCATAGCAATGATTAGAATTCTACAGTATTTACATGTTTTTAAGTTTTTTTCTGTTGTAGTGGGGACAGTAATGTTAGTAATCAAAAAGAATACACGTACTTCAAGGAAAAAAAATATTTGTGCATTTTTTAAATGTTTGTCTCACATAATGCAATTTAAAAGTATGCATGAAGGTGTCTGTAATGGAATGAATGTGGCAAAAATGCAGACATTAATAAATGCATTTCTATTTTTTCCAAAATATTTTTTTACAATGGTGGGGGAGTGCCAAGATCGAGGCACGGTGGTTTCAACACAAATCCCCCTAGTGTGTATACAAATCATTGGTTTAATCTAGCCCCATAGTTAATGTCGACTGATCAATACATGATGGGTCAGGACATGAACACTTATTAGGTTTTCTGCCGTTGTAAATAATCTAATCTCACACTGTAATGGGAAGACGGTTTATGAAACAATACATCTGGGAAAAAGCCAAAACACTTACTTCAGATGACTGTCAAGCAAATGGGACTTTCATGTGAAAAATTACATTGTTTTTTAAAATTCAGAGTGCAATATTAGAAACATTCATAAGAGCACCTCCTCCCAGCTGCCCACTGCACAGAGGCTAGGAAGCACTGTCACCACCGATAAATCCACAATAATCGAGAATTTCAATAAGTGTTTCTCTACGGCTGGCCATGCTTTCTTCCTGGATACCCCAATCCCGGCCAACAGCTCCGCACACCCCGCAGCTACTTGCTCAATCCTCCCCAGCTTCTCCTTCACCCAAATCCAGATAGCAGATGTTCTGAAAGAGCTGCAAAACCTGGACCCGTACAAATAAGCTGGTCTAGACAATCTGGACCCTCTCTTTCTAAAATTATCTGCCACCATTGTTGCAACCCCTATTACCAGTCTGTTCAACCTCTCTTTTGTATCGTCCGAGATCCCTAAAGAGAGGAAAGCTGCCGCGTTCATCCCCCTCTTTAAAGGGGGTGACACTGTAGACCCAAACTGTTATAGACTAATATCCATTCTGCCCTGCCTTTCTAAAGTCTTTGAAAGCCATGTTAACAAACAGATCACTGATCATTTCGAATCCCACCGTACCGTCTCCGCTGCGCAATCTGGTTTCCACACCTCAGCCACGCTCATGGTCCTAAACGATATCATAACCGCCATCGATAAAAGACAGTACAGTGCAGCCGTCTTTATTTATCTGGCCAAGGCTTTCGACTCTGTCAATCACCGTAATCTTATCGGCAGACTCAACAGCCGTGATTTCTCAAATGACTGTCTCGCCTGGTTCACCAACCACTTCTCAGATAGAGTTCAGTGTGTCAAATTGGAGGGCCTGTTGTCAGGACCTCTGGCAGTCTCTATGGAGGTACCACAGGGTTCAATTCTCAGGCAGACTCTTTTCTCTGTATATATCAATGATGTTGCTCTTGCTGCGGGAGATTCCCTGATCCACCTCGACGCAAACGACACCTTTCTGTATACATCTGGCCCTTCTTTGGACACTGTGTTAACAAAACTCCAAACCAGCTTCAATGCCATAAAACACTCATTCCTTGGCCTCCAACTGCTCTTAAATGCTAGTAAAACTAAATGCATGCTTTTCAACCGATCACTGCCCACACCTGCCTGCCTGACCAGCATCACTACTCTGGACGGTTCTGACTTAGAATATGTGGACAACTACAAATACCTAGGTGTCTGGCTAGACTGTAAACACTCCTTCCAGACTCATATTAAACATCTCCAGTCTAAAATTAAATCTAGAATCCGCTTCCTATTTCGAAACAAAGCTTCCTTCACTCACGCTGCCAAACATACTCTCGTAAAATGGACTATCCTACCGATCCTCGACTTTGGCGATGTCATTTACAAAATAGCCTCCAACCCTCTACTCAACAAGCTGTATGCAGTCTATCACAGTGCCATCCGTTTTGTCACCAAAGCCCCATATACTACCCACCACTGCGACCTGTATGCTCTCGTTGGATGGCCCTCACTACATATTTGCCGCCAGACCCACTGGCTCCAGGTCATCTATAAGTCTTTACAAGGTAAAGATCCGCCTTATCTCAGCTCACTGGTCACCATAACATCACCTACCCGTAGCACACGCTCCAGCAGGTATATCACACCGGTCATCCCCAAAGCCAACACCTCCTTTGGCCGCATTTCCTTCCAGTTCTCTGCTGCCAATGACTGTAAAGAATTGCGAACATCGCTGAAGTTGGAGACTTATATCTCCCTCAATAACTTTAAGCATCAGCTATCTGAGCAGCTTACCATCCCAATATTGTTTTTATTTACTTTTTTCCTCTTTTGCACACCAGTATTTCTACTTGCACATCATCATCTGCACATGTATAACTCCGGTGTTAATTTGCTAAATTGTAACTGGTGGCAAGTCAGACGCAAGTCAGACGCAGGAGAGGAGGACTGGGTAATAACCGGCGCAGTTTAATTGTCAAAACCAACGGCATCCAGAATAACAAAATATGGGTACAAAATACTTCGCGCACCAGTCACAAAGTGCACAAGTACTTACAACAAACAATTTTACACACAGACATGGAGGGAACAGAGGTTTAAATACACGTCAAGTAATGTGAACCAGGTGTGAACCAAGTGCGTGGGAAAACAAGACCAAACAAATGGAAAATGAATGGTGGATCGGCGATGGCTAGAAGCCCGGTGACGTCGACCGCCGAACGAACAAGGAGAGGAACCGACTTCGGCGGAAGTCGTGACACACACTGTATATAGACTTTTTTCTATTGTGTTATTGACTGTACATTTGTTTATTCCATGTGTAACTCTGTGTTGTTGTTTTTGTCGCACTGCTTTGCTTTATCTTGGCCAGGTTGCAGTTGAAAATGAGAACTTGTTCTCAACTAGCCTACTTGGTAAAATAAAGGTGAAATTAAAAAACAGAATGAACGAAACAGAATGAATGGAATGGTCTCAAACACATCATACATCTGGTTTCCATGGTCTTGATACCATTCAACTCATTCACTCCATTCCATTAATTATTATGAGTCATCCTCCCCTCACCAGCCTCCTTTGGGTGAAATGTAATCTAACAGTCAATAAACAGGATGGGAACAATGTACAACTATGACATTATCAAAACATAGATTACTGTACATCTTGAAGCCATTGTTATTAATGTAGATGTGTTGTTTAGTCATTGGTGGATTGACCAACAAATAGCATCATATGTCGGAAATGACTTTGGGCCAAACTCTTCTAAACAGCATACATGCTGAAAGACCATTGCCTTGGGGTACTGTATATTTCGTAAGGGAATTGTAATTCTTTGAAATGTTATATTGTAATTTTTCTCAGTATTATTGCCATGTTGTCTCTCATCTCAGTGTGACAGACAGGGGTGTGTCTGAAATGGCACCCTATTTTCCATAATACAGTGCACCTTTGACCAAAGCCCATATATTCCCTACGTAGTGTATGACTTTTGACCAGGGCCCTAGGGCTTTGTACAGGGAATAGGGTTCCATTTCACACTCAGCCAGGGTCTTACAGGGCTGAGTGTTTGGCCTCAGTTGGGAGCTGCGTGTTAGAGCTGATTGGCTTTGGTGAGTCAGCATGTTAACGAGATGTCATGGGCCTAACCTTGTCTGACTTCCCAGCCAATCTCCAAATATCAGCAGTGTACCGTATGAGTATGTGTTCTATCTGCCAAGGCCATCAACCTGTTGCCAGAACCAAAACTAATAATGAATTTTTGATTAAAATTGTTTGTAGCCTGACATGACTTTACTCCAGAGTGTAATGCCACTTTAGGGGGGAAACAGATTGTAACTCTGCTGCCCTTAATTCATAGTATTTCAACATGATTATGTAATGCTAAAATGTCTTTCTCGCTCGCCTATTTGATGTGGTGGGATAAGTAGATGAGCCAGAAAACTTTGGTAAACATATTGAGACAACTCAGATCCAGTGGGAGAGTTGACTGGCTGCAGCTTGCAGTTGCTATGGTTGTCGGATTTTCGATGTCAAACCTGATTCAGGAAAGGCTTAGTTGAGATAATTCTGACTTTATGCCATGAAATGAACACACTCTTAGCATATTTTTTTCTAAGTAGAACCATACAGAGTTCTTTGGTTTGTCCCCATTGGGGAACCCTTTTTGGTGCTGGGTAGAACCCTTTGCAGAGGGTTCTATCTAGAACCCTCTATGTAGGGTTCTTCAAAGAATCCCCAGTATCATCTATGAAGGGTTCTACCAAGAACCCTTTTATCTTAGGAGTGTTCTTCCTAGAACACTCTGTGAATGGTTCCACCAGCCTTATTAGCCTTAAAAAATTAATTAGTTATAACAATATATTACAAATTGTACATCATAAGGCCTTTCTTTGAGGGCCTAGTTATACCCTAACACAGTGGTGTTAGGAATTTCCTGGTTTACAGGCCACATCAGGCCTACAAGTCACATTATACTGGCTCATAAAGTGATGTGTAATACCTGTTGGAATCCAGCCAGAGTTAGGATAACCAACAAGTGGAAATGTTAATCACCCAAAACCTGCATTCAGAATAGAAAAGGTTGAAAAGGTTGAATACTGAGACTACCTCAATCATCTAAACTGGAACAGCCATCTCAGTAACTGGTGCAATAAATCCAATTACTAACAGATGAAATTATACAATTCATCAATCAACCAATCAATGTACTGTACATGCAAAAACACAGATATTACAGTAAAACAAACAATTCTGAAAATCTCCCTGCAATAGAGCATGCTGGGAAATATTATATATGGTTCTATGTATAAGCCTTCATGCCTTCTAAATCATTCTTCTTCTCTTCTAATGAATCAAATAACTCTTTCTTCCAAAAATAGTTATTATGATGTTAAAGGTTTTGGGTAGAACCCTTTGCCTTACAAAACCCCATGTCTTCCAAAAACGGTTCTTCTGATCAAAACGGTTCTTGGTAGAATAACCCTATCCCTCTGCAAAGAACCTTTTTGGAACCCTTTTTTCTAAGAGTGTACATGAGAGAATATTCAAACTGAACCGGATGTGTATCACATGAGTATTGTAATTCAAATGATTTGGGAGAGGTGTCATGTGCATGCTGGTTCTCTTTCTTTGTTATTATCTAAATGATTATAATTTCTCTAAGATTTCCCATTATTTAGATCCCTCTCGGAACATAATGAAATCTACCCCCTAAGTGAATGAAAATACATTTAGTATACAAACCATTAAGAACGAAACTAATTGGATTTGAAAAAGGTTAACGTAAGGGAATTTAGTCTTTTTTTCACCCAAATTATTCCCTAAATCCAATGACATGGTGACATTTTTTGTTGGTTTCAGGTTAGTTGACAACTTAACCAAATGTAAATCAAAACTAGATGCTGAAATGACATCTGTGCACAATGGAATATGATTGACCTTGTTCACCAAATTCCAATTTCATTACAATCAATAATATATATATTTTTTAAATGGCTCATTATATTTATTAATGAATCAGCTTTTCCTACTGGATCTGTCACCTATTATCTATTAAACTCTCTGCCAAAATCTTCTGAAATCAACATTTAAATATCAGAGACTGATAAGTACAAATACATGGAGCAACCACCTTGGGAAAACTCTGGATCCATTGAAGCAAAGTCAGGGAACTACATGAATATTAAAGCTACTCTTCCTCATCGGAG
This sequence comes from Oncorhynchus masou masou, assembly GCF_036934945.1. NCBI lineage: Eukaryota > Metazoa > Chordata > Actinopteri > Salmoniformes > Salmonidae > Oncorhynchus > Oncorhynchus masou. Next base: position 19,950,352 of record NC_088214.1, read on the forward strand.
GATTTCATCACAAACGCCCACAAACTACAAATGCTGCTGGTGCTGCTGGTGCAGCATATCAACACAGAAATTGTCCACATGATCAACAGTCTGAGTATCCATCAGCAATAACAGTGTATGTGTTGTCATTATATCAAGACGGACATTTCTAGAACTTTCATGTTTATTCTCTGATCTAGCATGGAATTGTGTTGCTTGTTTTGTACAACACCCTGTATGTGGTATAACATGGTGTCACAGTCGTCGTAAGGAGGAGACCAAGGCGCAGCGTGGTAAGCGTACATACTTATTTAATCAAAGAACGAATACTGAACAAACTATTCAAAACAACAAAATGAACCGTGAAGCACATATGAGAAGTGCAGAATAGACAACTAAACATAGAATAACAACCCCTAGACATACAAAAACCCCTAGACAATACAAAAACAAAACAAACCACCCTCGTCACACCCTGACCTAACCAAAATAATAAAGAAAACAAAGATAACTAAGGTCAGGGCGTGACAGTACACCCCCCCCCCCCCCCCCCCCCCCCCAAAGGTGCGGACTCCCGGCCGCAAACCTAAACCTATATGGGAGGGTCTGGATGGGCATCTAACCTCGGTGGTGGCTCTGGTTCTGGACTCCGCCCCTCTTCTTTTCAATGAGTTCGCTCTTGAAGCACTGACCGGTGGATCATCGCCGGAGGCTCTGGACTGTGGATCCTTGCCGTAGGCCCCGGGCTGGGGACCCTCACTGCATGGATCGTCGCCGGATGTTCTGGACTGGGGACCGTCGCTGAAGACCCCTGGCTGGGGACCGTCGCTGGAGGATCCGGACTGTGGCCTGTCGTTGGAGGTTCCGTTCTTTGAACTGTCGCCGAATGTTCTGGACTGGGTACTGTCGCCGGGTGCTCTGGACTGCCGAAGCGCACTGTAGGCCGGGTGCGTGGTGCCGGCACTGGTGGTACCGGGCTGGTGGCACGCACCTCAGGGCGAGTGCGAGGAGCAGGAACAGGGTGTACTGGACCCTGGAGGCGCACTGATGGCCTGGTGCGTGACACGCACCTCAGGGCGAGTGCAGGGAGCAGACACAGGACGTACTGGACTGTGGAGCCGCACTGGAGGTCTGGAGTGTAGAGCTGACACAACCCGTCCTGGCTGGATGTTTATTCTCACCCTGCAAATGCAGGGCGCTGGCACAGGACGCACTGGGCTGTGCAGACTCATCGGAGACACAGTACGCAGAGCCGGCGCAGGATATCCTGGTCCAAGGAGGTACACTGGAGACCAGGAGCGCTGAGCCGGCACCCTCCTTCCTGGCTGGATGCCCATTCTAGCCAGGCCATTGCGAGGAGCTGGAATAGAGCACACCGGGCTAGAATAGCGTACTGGAGCATTCCACCGCATAACACAGTGCCTGACCTGTAACACGCTCCCCACAGTAAGCATGAGGAGTTGGCTCAGGTCTCCGACCTGAGTCATGCAATCTCCTCATGTGACCCCCCAAAACAAATCTTGGGGCTGCCTCTCGGGCTTCCATGCTAGCCGTGTACCCTCATATCGTCGCCATTCCTCCTGTGCTATCTCCACCTGCTTCCATGGCAGGGTCTTGTCCCCTGCCATTACCTCCCCCCAGTTCCAGGATGTCCTCCACTCCTCTTTCTCCTGGGTCCAAGATGTCCACTCCTCTTTGGCACGCTGCTTGGTCCTTTTTTTGGTGGGCTGTTCTGCCGCGGTCGTCGTAAGGAGGAGACCAAGGGGCAGCGTGGTAAGCATACATACTTATTTAATGAAAGAACGAATACTGAACAAACTATACAAAACAACCAAACGAACCGTGAAGCTAATATGAGAAGTGCAGAACAGGCAACTAAACATAGAATAACAATCCACAAAATACCCAAGGAATATGGCTACCTAAATATGGTCCCCAATCAGAGACAACGATAAACAGCTGCCTCTGATTGAGAATCAATCTTGGCAACCATAGACATATAAACCCCATGACATACAAAAAACCTAGACATACAAAAAACCTCTAGACAATACAAAAACTAAACAAACCACCCTCGTCACACCCTGACCTAACCAAAATAATAAAGAAAACAAAGATAACTAAGGTCAGGGCGTGACACATGGAGTCTCACATTTCAAAACAATGCATTAGCTCCCTTCTATATTCTGCCGTGGTGCTCTCAACTGCCTGCCACAGTATTTCATTTTTGACTCCGCCACTTACGGCATCACTCCCAGCTTTAGAAAATACAAATGGCGGCAAATGGCTATCACTACGTCTGTGCATGCTGCAACGGCCCGTATTAGCCATGCTACTCTAGGAAGAACGCCACCACAAAGTATCCCATTACGACACATGTAGATTGACTATTGTCTAAGGGGCCGCCCAACACTATAGCTCTATAGCGAACAGGCCCCATTCATTAATCACATGAAAACAAGCAACCAGCCTATAAACAGGGGAGGGAGCGAGTGTGACAGACACCCACACCTCCGTAAGCAGTAACCCGATGATGAGCCTCAACCAGTGGACAAAGACATGTATGAACGAACACTTTCTTACCTCTGGGTCTGGGACCTGGGAGAATACAGTGGAGATGCAGAAGGAGAGCAGCGCTGCCTCCAAGCCCAGCATCACTGGCTGGAGAGGAGGACAGGAAGAAGGCCATTCTCCGGCTGCCATTATTTTCCACTTTCCTTTCTCCCTGAAGGCTACAGCTCCTTGCCCCCTCTCTCCTCTCCTCTCTTCTGCCTGCCTGGCTGGGTGGCTGGGCTGTGTGGTTGCGCTGCAGGCTACCCTGGACAGGACCACAATGGCCCTGGATGATTGATGGTCAGAGAGGGGTGCTGAAGAGGAAAGAGGATGTCCTCTCTCCTCTCATCTGGTGTACTGCCTCTGCCTCTCCTCCCCTGTTCTCCCCTGTTCACCACTGTAGCACATCACACTGTCTTCCTGTAGACAGCTCCACAAGCCACTAGCCAGCCCCTTCAGGTAGGGTCATTAATTAATGAATAGGACCGGTGTAGTTTACAGCCCATTCTGCCAGGAACGAGAGGTAGGGAAGTTAACACTGCTCTGTCTGGGAGACGAAAGGTTAGGGAGGTTATAACACTGTTCTGTCTGGGGGACGGGATGTAGGGAGGTTATAACACTGTTCTGTCTGGGGGACGGGATGTAGGGAGGTTATAACACTGCTCTGTCTGGGGGACGGGAGGTAGGTAGGTTATAACACTGCTCTGTCTGGGGGACGGGATGTAGGGAGGTTACAACACTGCTCTGTCTGGGGGACAGGATGTAGGGAGGTTACAACACTGCTCTGTCTGGGGGACGGGATGTAGGGAGGCTATAACACTGCTCTGTCTGGGTACGGGAGGTAGGTAGGTTATAACACTGTTCTGTCTGGGGGACGGGATGTAGGGAGGTTACAACACTGCTCTGTCTGGGGGACGGGAGGTAGGTAGGTTATAACACTGCTCTGTCTGGGGGACGGGATGTAGGGAGGTTATAACACTGCTCTGTCTGGGGGACGGGAGGTAGGTAGGTTATAACACTGCTCTGTCTGGGGGACGGGATGTAGGGAGGTTATAACACTGCTCTGTCTGGGGAACGGGAGTTAGGGATGTTATAACACTGCTCTGTCTGGGGGACGGGATGTAGGGAGGTTATAACACTGCTCTGTCTGGGGAACGGGAGTTAGGGAGGTTATAACACTGCTCTGTCTGGGGGACGGGATGTAGGGAGGTTATAACACTGCTGCCTGACATGACATCATCTTTCAGTTCTACTGTCCTTGTCCTCTGTGTGGCAGGATATAATATAAAGCATAGGTCGTAGGTGTCTGGCTTCAGATCACAGTGTTTGACTGACACTGTGTTGTTGCCAGTGGATTGTTGACAGGTATTTTGCTCCTGAAATTACAGATGGATGAATATAATCAATCACTTGGGTAATTTACTGACCTCAGAGATGCAAGTATGTTATAACATAGTTCATGTTTTTGTCCAGTTTTTTTGGTCTACAATGACCAGATATTCACACAAATCTGACTGGTCCATTTCACAGGATTGGTTGCTACATTTATTGGTAAAATCGATGTGGAAATCAGTTGACTCTATACTCTGCTTTGACCGTATGTAACACCCCCACCTCCACAGCAAGCAGGCAGAGGCAGAGGTGGTTAGCTAGTGGTCATGGAACACACAGATGATGGCTCAGTTACACAATAAGAGAGCTGAGGCATAGTGACTGTCACTGTAGCTGCAGCATGATAGAGGATTCCTTTCCCTTTAATCCCAGGCTCACATCCACATCAAGGGAAGAGATCTACTGGTTGAATTAGTTTAGTTGAGTTTTTAAAGATATCCATTAGTCCATCAGGGATAATACTCCCAGAGTCTTTGTCTGGCTAAGCCACCTTTTCTCGACTGGCTAAGGAGTCACTTAGGCTACTTAGGCTCCGTTCACACTTTTTTCTACTAATTGGTCTTTGACCAATCACATCAGGATCTTTTCACATCAGATATTTTTCAGAACTGATTGTTCAAAAGACCAATTAGTGGAAGATAAACAAAAACATCCGAATCGGGCTGCCTGTCTAAACGCAGCCAATGCCCTAGATCTGTGCTCTTGAATATTAAGCTATCATGCTCTCTATGATTAACCCTTACAGGATGTAAGAGGCCTACAGTACTCAATATGATACATTAATGTGCTGCACTTAGTTGGAATTAGGTTGCATCTTGTTATGTAAAACAAGACACAAAGGGGGCCAACAGCCTAGGTGTTTTTCTTAGTCTTTTTAATGATCAAATACTTCACTTTGACATGTAAGTGCCCTTACAATGTGAAAAGAACGGCATTAAATTACTCATCATTCCCTTTTGAGTGTTTTGTGTACTACCAACTACCAATGTGCTTCTGATAATGGTATTCGGGAATGTCAAATGGTGGAAAATGTACAAGTTATTTTGGATCTGGGTTGCGCGGCAGCGTGAGGTAGCTAACTGGGTGACAACATCACTTCCTGTGGGCAGCCATCTGGAACACAAGAATAAAGGGGTTTAAATACATATCACTTAGGTCAATTGTCCAATGGAAACACCTGCTGATTTCACAGGAGCAATTAGTCACACCTGTGACAGAACAAGTGACACAATCTGGCCTGATTCCTCTGATGGTTAGATGGCCTGATGGTTAGATGGCCTGATTCTTCTGATGGTTAGATGGGAGGATAAGGGGGTTAACATGACCTAGTGTAAGTGACACAAGCAAATTGGTTGGAAAACAAAATATGATTGAAAGGTGATTACTGGTTATTTTCTTCCAAAATAGGTCATTTTGTTGTTTAGTCTAAATGTATTTGATATAGATGAATGTGGTGATTAGGCAATAATTATTTCAAGGCATCATACAAACATTTGATCAACTAGTTTTATAATCCCCTCAGCGATAAAATGATATGAGAGTCAATAACCACAGCGTGAATGGCATTGGAGGAAGCTTTTGGACATTTGCATGGTTACCAGAAGCCATAGCAGCGCAACAACTAAATGGATGTCAATGGTACCTTTTATTCAGCATTGCCCTTGGTGCTACACATTTTGTCACACAATTGCACATTTGTATTGCTTTTCTCAATACAAATTGCTGGCATGATCAGTTATCCACTCCAATCTTTTGCTGTACTTCGTGTAGACACTAGACAGTGGGCAAGGCTTTGACTAGACGATATACAGCTACGAAAATAATGTACTTTTTTGTAGCAGGTTAGGAGAACTTATGCAGCAGGTTAGGAGAATTAACATAGTAGCTTAGTAGAAATAGGTTAATGTTAGGAAAAGGGTTTGGGTTAGGGTTAGTTAAAATGATAACATTCTCCCCGACCAGTAGACCTACAGGCAACATGGGAATGAATAATTGGCCAATTAGGTTTTATTTTCTATAGTCACAAGATGCGAGGGGGCAGCTGTCATCTTCACAGCTCACAACAGGAAATAGGCAGCAGTCACGCTCAAAGACGTGCTGATATTCTGTTCTCTAACAGCCAGGTCTGGAACAACATGTTCTTGGAGGAGGATTTCCTTCATGCTCTTTTCTTCTTCATGACAGTTCCCATTATGGTCTTTTTCTATATACAGTATATAACCATTACTTACTGATTTGTCACAATGTCAGTCTTACATACTGTAGCTATATACTGTATCTTTATTTGATTTTTAACATATCCTTATTAGATGTCTTGTACATTGGGAAATAGGGTTCTTCACTGTTTGACCCAGTGTACTTTGCACCCTGACTTCTCCTTCGACCTACTCTTCCTCAGATCAAGTGGATTACATCATGTGCTAGAAACACGCACGCACGAACGCACGCACGCACGCACGCACGCACGCACACACACACACACACACACACACACACACACACACACACACACACACACACACACACACACACACACACACACACACACACACACACACACACACACACACACACAGGGAGCAACCTTTACCTTAAGGCCATTAAAGCTTGGGACCAGGAAGTAGAGGACAGAGCAAGGTGAGAAACAGGAAGTGCCCTCTGGTAGCACTTGAATAAATGTAGTCTGACAATAATGTATTACTCTATATGACCTTCAGTGATTGGATCCATCTAACATGAATACATTGAGATGCTGTGCGTGAGCAAACGTTGTCCTTTTGACAGCTGCTTTTGACAGTATCATTAGCCTATGAATTATTATTCATCTGACAATTTTCAGGGGATCTGACATTTCCTGGTCTGATCTATTTCTCCTTCGGACTAAGATCAGCATTCTTATCTGAGCAGAGACTGGAAAGACAAACTGATTTCTACAACCACTGAGAGAGAGAAAACCAAAGAAAATACCAAGAGAAACATGCAGAAACTAGCCTGCATTCTTAAAATACAAATGAAATAAGTTTGAGGAAAGAGAATATTCCCTTGATCAATGGTACTCTTCCTGCCGTTTGCTATAAACAAGGCAATTCCCCTGTATCTGTTTTGCCACGGCACTGTGATATAACACAACACCAGTCATATCCACCAACCATCTGTCGGTGGGGCGTCATGGACAGCAGTGTGTGAATGTGAAGAGGAGTTGAGCTAAAACGGTCGCCAGGCCTTATCCCCATTTATCCTGTCTTGCTTGTTTAACATATGACTCATGGCTGTACTTACATGTCAACTGGGGTAGAAAGGGTATCTGCGTCAGTGGCTATGGCTATCGCTGTGGCAGACACATAACACAGTCAGTCATTCAGACTTCCAGGCAGCTTGAGTTGGGCCTATTCATCCTTACTACCACAGCCATAAAAAGTATATGCCCCTTTGCCATGAGGGATGATTGGTAATAATGTGTGTGGTGACTTCTCAGTGAAAGGTGAAATACACTACCGTTCAAACGTTTGGGGTCATTTAGACATGTCCTTGTTTTAGAAGGAAAAGCACCTTTTTTGGCCATTACAATAACATCAAATTGATCAGAAATATAGTGTAGACATTGTTAATGTTGTACATGACTATTGTAGCTGTAAACGGCAGATTTTTTAATGGAATATCTACGTAGGCGTACAGAGGCCCATTATCAGCAACCATCACCTTCTGTGTTCCAATGGCACATTGTGTTAATTGTGCTATTCCAAGTTTATAATTTAAAAAGGCTAATTGATCATTAGAAAACCCTTTTGCAATTATGTTAGCAAAACTGAAAACTGTTGTTCTGATTAAAGAAGCAATAAAACTGGCCTTCTTTAGACTAGTTTAGTATCTGGAGCATCAGCATTTGTGGGTTCGATTAGAGGCTCAAAATGTCCAGAAACAAAGACCTCTGTCACGACTTCCGCCGAGGTTGGCTCTCCTGCCCGTTCAGGCGGTGCTCGGCGGTCGTCGTCACCGTCCTACTAGCCACTACCGATCCCTTTTCGTGTATCTGTTGGTTTTGTCTGATTGGTTTCACCTGTGTGTTGTTTAGTTAATTAGTGTCTGTATATAATGTAGGTTGTCCCGCCCTTGTTTTGTGCGGGATTGTTTATTTTGTCATCTATGTCTGTCGGTGTTCTTGTGTTTCTTATTCTCCGGTTCGTCTGTTATCCTGTGTTGGATAATTTCACCCTGTGTGTATTTGGGTTGACCGTGTTTATTTGTTCACCAGAGAATAAAACTTTCATATCGCTATCTGCTCTCTGCACCTTTCCACCCACCTTGATTAGACGTGACAACCTCTATTCTGAAACTCATCAGTCTATTCTTGTTCTGAGAAGTGAAGGCTATTCTATGCGAGAAATTGCCAAGAAACTGAAGATCTCGTACGACGCTGTGTACTACTCCCTTCACAGAACAGCGCAAACTGGCTCTAACCAGAAGAAAAAGAGGAGTGGGATGCCCCGGTGCATAACTAAGCAAGAGGACATGTACATTAGAGTGTCTAGGTTGAGAAACAGACACCTCACAAGTCCTCAACTGGAAGCTTATTTAAATAGTACCCGCAAAACACAAGTCTCAACGCCAACAAGGAAGAGGCGACTCCGGGATGCTGGCCTTCTAGGCAAAGTTGCAAAGAAAAAGCCATACTGTATCTCAGAATGGCCACTAAAAATAAAATATTAAGTTGGGCAAAATAATACAGATACTGGACAGAGGAAGATTGGAAAAAAAGTGTTATGGACAGACAAATCTAAGTTTGAGGTGTTCGGATCACAAAGAAGAACATTCGTGAGACGCAGAAAAAGTCAAAAGATACTTGTATAGTTTGGAGTGCTTGACGCCATCTGTCAAGCATGGTGGAGTTAATGTGATGGTCTGGCGGTGCTTTGGTGGTGGTAAAGTGGGAGATGTGTACAGGGTAAAAGGGATCTTTAAGAAAGAAGGCTATCACTACAACGCCATGCCATACCCTTAATTGGAGCCAATTTCCTCCTGCAACAGGACAATGACCCAAAGCACAGGACCAAACTATGCAAGAACTATTTAGGGAAGAAGCAGTCAGCTCGTATTCGGTCTATAATGGAGTGGCCAGCACAGTCACCAGATCTCAACAATATTGAGCTGTTGTGGGAGCAGCTTGACCGTATGGTACGTAAGAAGTGCCCATCAAGCCAATCTAACTTGTGGGAGGTGCTTCAGGAAGCATGCGGTGAAATCTCTTCAGATTACCTAAACAAATTGACAACTAGAATGCCAAAGGTCTGCAAGGCTGTAATTGTTGCAAATGGAGGATTCTTTGGCAAAAGAAAAGTTTGAAGGACAAAATTATTATGTCAATCAATTATAACCTTGTCAACGTCTTGACTATATTTCCTATTCATTTTCAACTCATTTCATGTATGTTTTCATGAATGATAGGTATAGGCGACATGGGCAGGGGCGGCATCTTGCCGGGGGCGGCACAGGGCGCCCGCACAAAAAAAAATCGTAATGGTGACATTTGTGTGATCTGTTTTCTGTTGCTCATTTGCATGTCACGTCAATGATATCATGTCACCGTGTGGGACTGTAGGTCAATTAACCTTGTCGGAGAGGGCGCCCTGATTCTAGTTTGTGTGCTTTTTTTGTTGGGTGGGGTGGGGGGTTCGCCCAGGGAGCCATACAAGCTAGAACCGAGAAGTAATTTTCCAAAAGGATTGCTTTGATGGTAGCCTCTGTCGCAGGCTACTATGATAGAGTTGGGGTCAGCTGCCAAGGTGTGCATCCGTTAACTGATAAAAGAATGTATAAAAACAGGTATAACTAGAGGACAAAGTCATATGAAGACAAAACAGAGGAATTGTCCAAGATAACATACTGGTGTATTGCAGTGTTTATTTGAAGACTCGGAACATTGCTATTTGTTGAGGCCTCAGGCAACATCTTATCTTTGATTATTTCCCAGAAATGTTTTCTTCTTGGAAATAAAAGCAGTGCTTGCTGTACCTGTTGAAAATACAAGATAAGTCTGGAACACATAGGCTATGAATTCAAATTGGTAATTGAAGGGATAATCTAATTTATTAGAATAGAAAGATGCACAAGTTAATGTATTTTGTCCATTGTGAAATCAGATGAGATGTTCATCACATGAAATTAAATGATAATTCATTGTCAAATTAATTTCATCAGAGGTAGAAAATTGAAATACAGAATTGACCATACTGCCATCTAGTGATATGCACTGAATGTAAATGTTGACCCTGTCCCGTCTGTTTGTCCTTAAGCCAAGTCTCTGTGTATAATATGTTTGTTATCATTCCAAAGATGAGTTGGTTACAGCACAATATGGTTAGTACTGTTTGGGTGTAGAGCTGGTTTGTGTGCGCAGTTTAAAACCCTGAGAACTTCCCTTTTAAAACCAATGACAGGGAGTGACTGACTGTGAAATCAACATCTATCTATATTGTACATCATGATATATTGAATATCAATAGTAATGTCAAGATCAGTTTCAATGACCTTTTCCAAGTCACGTAGGGCAAAACGCCAATGAAGGTTATTCCATAAAAAAATATATTTTCATTGTTGTAACCTTGATTTCTTTATATCTAGCCTAAATACCTTTGTTGTAAAACCACAGTCTTTGCTTGCCTTCCTCCTTACTTACTGTAAATGACCAGATTAGGACTCATCTGGGGCAGCATATTTATTTGCTTTCCATTGCATGTAAATGAGAAAGTTGTTACAGTGAGAATGAATAGACTCATAGAGGGGCACACATACCGTCCGTTCATTTTCAGGGCCCAGAGAAATGTTCACACACACAGTATCCCTCAAATACTGATGGCTAACTTAAACCTCTGCGTTCACAGCTTCGGTGGTTGACTTTAGTTTCTGGATGCAATGAATGGTCTGGAGGAAGCACTGATCCAGAATGAGGAGGAGAAGGATGGAGAAAGGAGTCATTGAAACCTGGAATGACAAATAGGTCAGCATGTTTACATACTGCTGTGTTTACACAAGCTTATGTTTGGCTTGGTGGGTTATTGGGCATTTTGGAATAAATCTACACCTTTCTGCGTAATCCAACTTTTATACAACAACATTCAAATCGTTTGGTTGAAATGTAATTTATTTGAAAGTGATGACAGTGACATCCCTGTAATTACTGAAGTCATCAGGAATAGACATATTAATGTTAATGCTGCATTTGTAAACAAGAGGTGGGAATTGACCTGCTGTGAAGTTGTAAATACCAGTTGGATGCATTCACGTGCCTTGAACTCATTCAAAGCATTCACGTGCCTTGAACTCATTCAAAGCATTCACGTGCCTTGAACTCATTCAAAGCATTCACGTGCCTTGAACTCATTCAAAGCATTCACGTGCTGATGACCAACAAGCTGCATAAACCATAAACCAAAAGTACAGCTATCATGCTTGGAAACAAATTACAGTGTTCAAAAACCATATTAGTTTAATAAATAATGTTTTGTTGCTTCATTTAACTGCCGAAAATGCTGTTATTGAGGTCATTTCTTTAGTAGGTGATGTCAGAGGTCAAAATGTGTGAGAAGTGGGTGAAGTTGGTCTGGATGATAGAGGAGTTTCCCACTAGTAATTTACCAGTGGAAGGGCCGTTGAAGATTTTTCCCAGTCTTATGTGGTAAATTCTCACTTCCCACTTGGTTACAAATGCAGCATTAGACAACATGGAGGTTTACTACTTGGCAACATACAGGAGTGACTGACAGCTCATTTAAGTTGCAAATGAATGCAATATAATGGTATAATTGTATTCATAACTGACTTACACAGAATGTAAAAAACATGAGTGGCTCAGTTGGTAAGAGCATGGCGCTTGCAATTGTAACGTCAGGAGAGTGATGGGTGTGGAGTCAGGCGCAGAGAGCAGAAGTTTCACGGGAAAAAAACGCTTTAATGTCCACAATAAACAGGAACAGGTTCAAAAATGGATGAAGCCAAAACACAACCCAAAGACCACTGTTACATAAACCAGACAGCAAAAACCCAAAATGAACAATACACCTCCAATGTACAATGACAACAAGCCCGCACAAACACAAGCGGGCTAAACAAACTTAAATAACACCAAACCCAAAACCCCAACAAGGAACAGGTGAAAACAATTTGACCAAAACAAACGAAAAGGAAAAAATTTGATAGGTGGCAGCTAGTAGACCGGCGACGACGATCGCCGAGCGCCATCCAAACAGGAAGGGGAGCCACCTTCGGTGATATTCATGACAGCAATGCCAGGGTTGTGGGTTGATTCCCATGGAGAACAAGTATGATAAATCTATCCACTCAATACTGCAAGTCGCTCTTGATAAGAGTGTCTGCTAAATTATTCAAATGTACAAATGAATTAGGAAGTCATGCTCTTTCCATGACAGACTTGTCACGCCCTGACAAGAGAGCCTTTTTATTCTCTATTTTGGTTAGGTCGGGGTGTGACTAGGGTGTGTAATCAAGGTTGTTTTATTTCTATGTTGGCCTGGAATTTTTTCCCCTTTCCCTGCAATGCCCAGCGTTTCTCAATAGATTGGGGATCATACATTGACCGTTGTTGGGCAGCCATTTCTCCTTTATTTTTTTTGGGATATTTTTACGTGTCAGCTGCCTTAAGCCCTTCCATAAAATCACGGACCAAATAAAAGTGGAACTCAAAGCCGATTTGGACAATCGTGGACAGAAGATCCCACTTCACCAGGACCAAGCGGCTGTATGTCTGATATGGAGGAGAAGGTATCCTGGGCAATGCACATTTGGGAGGAAATAATGGGAGGACACTTAAAGCCTTCCCCATCCCGGATCCAGACGTGCTAAAGCCTCAGGCTCATTAGCATAACGCAAGATAGCGATTTCTGAAAACGCAAATAAAATTAAAATAATGCGTTTGCTCACAACGAAAGCCCTTAAGAACAGCCCCAGATTTTCAAAATATGCTTTTGAAAAAAATTGGGATGTGGGGCACAGCATAGCATTTTGGGTGGTCGCAACATTTTCCAAAAGCCAGATGTGTCATCTGTCCGGGAAAGCTTTGATGCCAGCTCAGTCGCACCAAATCCAGTATGCCTCCACAGCCGGGTAGGAGAAATCGTCCTGTGCCTGCGCCTGGCCTCGAACCGAAAATGCAGTCACCTGAAGTTTGTGTCACCAGTCCGGAAACATGGCACCCGTTGGCTCCACGCACCAGGCCTCCAGTGTTTTTTCCCAGTCCTTCATTGACATCCTGTGCCTGCTTTCCTCGCACTTGCCCTGAAAAGTGTGTGTCACCAGTCTGGTACCACCTGTGCCGGCTCCACGGACACTAGGCCTCCAGTGTGCCTCCCAGTCCAATCTTCCTGATCTGCCTACAAATCGCGTCCCTGAGGTGCAGACACCTTGCCGGCTCCACGCACAGAGAGGCTTCCGATTCGATGGTCCCCGGTTCAGAGCATATAAGGAGGTCCCCAGTCCAGAGCCTCGAAACGGTCCCCAGTCTAGAGTTTCCTGGATGCCCCCAGTCCAGAGCTCCGTTAAAGGTTCCCAGTCCAGATCTTTGCGATGGTCTGGACAGTCCAGAGCTTCGAACAGTAGCAACGGTCCCCAGTCCAGAGCTTTTTGTGATGGTCCACAGTCCGGAACCTTTTCATGGTCCAAAGTCCGGAACCCCCTAGAGTTCCACGGTCCAGAACACTCCTGCACACGGTCAATTTAAATTTAAATTTCCAGCGAGGGTCAATGGTCCGGAGGATCCAGGCAAGGTGTCCAGTCCAGCTCCAGGGCAGGAGCCTTCATCTGCGCCGATGTCTAGTCCAGGCACGGCGTCCAGTCCAGCTCCAAGGCCGGAGACTTCCTCTGTGCCAGTGCCCGGTCCAGGCACTTCCTCTGCGCAGGAGCTCAGACCAGGCACGGTGTCCAGTCCAGCTCCAAGGCCGGAGCCTTCCTCTGCGCCGGTGCCCAGTCCGGGTGGGTGTACAACCCAACTCCATGGCCGGGGCCCTCCTCTGTGCCGATGTCTAGTCCAGGCACGGCGTCCAGTCCAGCTCCAAGGCCGGAGCCTTCCTCTGCGCCGGTGCCCAGTCCAGGCACGGCGTCCAGTCCCACTCCATGGCAGAAGCCTTCCTCTGCGCAGGTGCCCAGACCAGGCACGGTGTCCAGTCCAGCTCCAAGGCCGGAGCCTTCCTCTGTGTCGGGGTCCAGTCTGGGCACGGCGTCCAGTCCTGCTCCAAGGCCGGAGCCTTCCTCTGCACAGAAATCCAGGTCAGGTCCGGTGTCCAGTCCCGCTCCATGGCAGAAGCCTTCCTCTGCTCCGATGTCCAGTCCAGGAACGGCGTCCAATCCCGCTCCAAGGCCGGAGCCTTCCTCTGCGCCGGTGCCCAGTCCGGGTGGGTGTACACCCGGTGTACATCCATGGCCAGGGTCCTCCTCTGTGCCGAGGCCCAGTCCGGGCACGGCGTTCTACCCGGCTCCATGGCCGGACCCGTGGTCTGGGCGGGGGCAAAGTCCCGCACCAGAGCCGACACCGATGCTGGATTCGCCGGATGAGCAGGTTCTTCAACCCGCACCAGAGCCGCCACCGATGCTGGCGGATCCGCGAGCGGAGTGGATACTTCGCCCCGCACCTGAGCCGCCACCGACGCTGGATGCCCACGCGGCTCCTCCCCTATAGAATCAGGTTTTAGGCAGCCATTTCCCCACAGTTTTTTTTGTGTGATCATGTTTATGTGTAGTTGCCTGTGAGCACTCCATAGCTTCACGTTTCATTTGCATTTTTTAAATTGTACTGTGCGTTTCACGAAATAAAAGATGTGGAACCCATACCACGTGGCGCCTTGGTCCGAATGTTATTTTGACGATTGTGACAAGACTGAACAGGTGAAATCAATGATCCCTTATTGATGTCACCTGATAAATCCACTTTAATCAGTGCAAATTAAGGGTAGGTGACAGGTTAAAAAGAAGGATAATTGAGACATGGATTGTGTATGTGTGCCATTCAGAGAGTAAATGAACAAGACAATAGATGTAAGTGCCTTTGAATGAGGTATGGTAGTAGGTGCCTGGCACACTGGTTTGAGTTTGTCAAGACCTGCAACGCTGCTGGGTTTTTCACACTCAACCGTTCCAGTGTGTCTCAAGAATGGTCCACCACCCAAAGGAAACCCAGCCAACTTTACAAAACTGTGGGATGCATGGAGTCAACATGGGCCAGCATCCCTCTGGAACGCTTCAACACCTTGTAGTCTATGCTCAAAGACATTGAGGCTGTTCTGAGTGCAAAACGGGGTGCAACTCAATATTAGGAGAGTGTTCCCAATGTTTTGTAGCCTCAGTATATACTGTGCCTTCGGAAAGAATTCAGACACCTTGACTCTTTCCAAATGTTGTTACATTACAGCCTTATTCTAAAATGGATTAAATAAATAAAAATCCTCAGCAATCTACACACAACACCCCATAATGACAAAGCGAGAACAGAAATACCTTATTTACATAAGTATTCATACCCTTTGCTATGATACTCAAAATTGAGCTCAGGTGTATCCTGTTTCCATTGATCATCCTTGAAATGTTTCTACAAATTGATTGGAGTTCACCTGTGGTAAAGTCAATTGATTGGACATGATTTGGAAAGTGCATGTCACACAAAAAACCAAGCCATGAGGTTGAAAGGAATTGTCCGCAGAGCTTCGAGACAGGATTGTTTGGAGGCACAGATCTGGGTAAGGGTACCAAAAAATGTCTGCAGCATTGAAGGTCCCCAATGTTACAATCTGGCACAAGAATGTAACAAACAATGGGAAACCACACACTGAGTAAAGGAATAACAAAATTAATTTATTCCATAATCAGATGGGACATGAAGGTCAGCAAATTAGGTGTCAACTGCCAAAGTCACAGCGAAACAAACAAAGGTATGCATGGAGAGAGGTATCTCTTGCTGAATTGGGAAACAGTGGCTTTATGCCACATCTGAGCTTTCACAAGTGTGCCCCATCAGCACTGACGACCCTCCCAGCTCCGCCCACCTCTCCTAATCCGCCCAGCAAACTCCTGCTGGAAGTAAGCACAGCAAAACCCAGTAGACAGAGCAGGGAGGGGCCGTCACAACGGCCATAAGCAAACAGGAAAACACTCATCCAGAGGTGGCGCTCCAAGTAGCCGGGGACGTTAATGCAGGGACTCAAATCCGTTTTACCTCATTTCTACCAGCATGTTAAATGTGCAACCAGAGGGAAAAAAACTCGAGACCACCTTCACTCCTCACACAGGGATGCAAACAAAGCTCTCCCTCGCCCTCTCTTTGGCAAATCTGAACATAATTATATATTCCTGATTCCTGCTTATAAGCTAAATGTAAAGCAGAAAGCACTAGTGACTCGGTCAATAAGAAAGTGGTCAGATGAAGCAGATGCTAAGCTACAGGACTGCTTTGCAAGCACAGACTGGCACTCAACACTGCCCTTTCCCACCTGGACAAAAATAACACCTATGTGAGAATGCTATTAATTGACTACAGCTCAGCATTCAACACCATAGTGCCCTCAAAGCTCATCACTAAGCTAAGGATCCTGGGACTAAATACCTCCCTCTGCAACTGGATCCTGGACTTCCTGATGGGCCGCCCCCAGGTGGTAAGGGTAGGTAACAACACATCCGCCACACTGATTCTCAACACGGGGGCCCCTCAGGGGTGCGTGCTCAGCCCCCTCCTATAATCCCTGTTCACTCATAACTGCATGGCCAGGCACGACTCCAACACCATCATCAAGTCCGTGTTGTGCCAGGACAACAACCTCTCCTTCAATGTGATCAAGATAAAGGAGATGATTGTGGACTACAGGAAAAGGAGGACTGAGCACACCCCAATTCTCATCGATGGGGCTGCAGGGGAGCAGGTTGAGAGCTTCAAGTTCCTTGGTTTCCACATCACCAACAAACTAACATGGTCCAAACACGCTAAGACAGTCGTGAAGAGACCACGACAAAACCTATTCCCCCTCAGGAGATCTTTTCCCCTGAAAAGATTTGGCATGGGTCCTCAGATCCTCAAAAGGTTCTACAGCTGCATCATCGAGAGCATCTTGACTGGTTGCATCACTGCCTGGTATGGCAACTGCTCTGCCTCCGACCTGCAAGACACTACAGAGGGTAGTGTGTACAGCCCAGTACATCACTGGGGCCAAGCTTCCCGCCATCCAAGACCTCTACCACAGGCGGTGTCAAAGACTCCAGCCACCCTAGTCATGGACTGTTCTCTCTGCTACCGCATGTTTTTGCTTCGTCATTATGGGTATTGTGTGTAGAATGATTTACTGTTATTTTATTTCTTTACTTACCTATTGTTCACCAAATACCTTTTTTGCACTATTGGTTAGAGCCTGTAATTAAGCATTTCACTGTAAGGCCTACACCAGTTTATTCGGTGCACATGACAAATAAACTTTGATTTGATTTGATGAGAACATTTCTTATTCAATTATTTTAGAAGAAGGCTGTAATGCAAAAAAAAGAGGAAAAAGTCAAGGGGTCTGAATACTTTCCAAAGGCACTGTATGAGCTGTCAGTCACTAAGTGTAGTGAGTAATTAGTTTAGAGAAAATCCTGGTTTCATTTGTGCAGATTGATGTTGTGAAGGAATCCCAATCATAATCATGAATGTTTGGTATAGCCTAACAGTGTCAAATTGGTTATTGAGGAATATTCAGAATGCACACATCATCCATTGAGTAGCCTACACTTAACATATCAGACTTTGTTATACGATCATTTGAGGATGTTTCTATATCGCGATAATGTAGTTGTTGCATATGATAACAATTTGCTCCATCAACAAATCTGTGAAGTTACTTTGATACAAAACCTGGCACCGTTGTGGGGAGAGCCTAAAGTAGCAAGTCCTTTGCTTTCTTCTCTGTCTTACCAAGTCAGTCACAGCTACAGTAAGTAAAACACTGCTAATAGTTCACTACCTAGAGTGCCTCACCTTCGATCCTAGGAGGTGTGCATTGCAACACAAGCAGTTTTTTGTTTTGTTTCTTGCAGTATAAAGCATTTCTTCATCACCTGAAGTCTGATATTTTTGTCTTGTGGCACTTTTTCTCTCTTTTGCTCGGTCCAGCCGGGACCCGCCAATCTCCCACGGGGTTCGGGGAGAAATAGTGCAGTATTTCAAGCAGCACACTAACTCAGCCATGGGTTTAAATTAAGCGTGATGTGGAGGGACGGGGAGGGAGAGGAGGGGGTTCTGCTGAAATACTTTTGGCTAACTCCCACAAGGGTACACAGTCCAGTGGACAGATCTTTGGAATCGACTAGTGGAATGAGATGCACAGGTCATATACTGTAGATACAGTATGCATTGAGAACATGCTCTAGGGAACCTAGTTTGTGTAGCTTTAAGTCTGCATTCATTATCAACCACTATTCCCCCACATCTGGTTTTAAGTCAGAAGTGATTATCCGCGATAACTCTGAATAAATTGAGAACTATGGAGTGACTTTACTTTATTTACTATTTGGTTTGGGGTTCTCAAATATTTATGTGTGATACTGTAGCCAAGTCTAACTAAACATTACCAAATGTCCTTTCATTGATCAAATTAAAAGAATATTTCTGTTGCTTTGTTGCTATAACATGTTGACGACTCCATTGGTGGAATACAAACACACTGCGGCTCTCTATAATATATCTTACAAACACACCGAGGCTCTATAATATATATTAGAAACACACCGAGAGAGTGCTGAAGGAGGATACACTATATTAATACGATATGAAAGTGACATTTAGAAATGAAAAGCACCTATGGACAAATCTATCCACTACATGGGGGCCATCAAAGTAGGTCATTGTCTTTTTGTGGTGAACAGGGTTAGCAGGGAGCAGTCGGGAGACCAGAAACCAGTAATGACATCATATTGCTGAAACAGACAGGCCTGTTCCATTACTGGTCTTCCTCAGAGCTGATATGACTGGACAAGAGGAACTAAAGGTCTTGTGGGATGTTGTTGAAGTCCAGCAGCCAGCCAGGGCATATTATAACATAGCTAACTAACTCCCCTGGTTTGTGTCCCTGTCCTGCTTGTGTTGTCGCAGCGCCTGCAGGAAGACGAGCTTGACTTGGTTCATCATGTCACTGCAGAGCTGCATGTTCTCAACCTTGGCCTGGAGAGTGCTCCTCAGCTCAGCCCCTCAGAGCTTCATTCTCCCCCTGCAGCACCGCCAGCCTGGGGGACAGAGGGAGGGAAACACACAACAACATGGTGGTGTGCTCCACTCATTTAGGAGTTTGTAATGTATGAATATCCTCTGCATTTTGCCAGCTGTTGTTAGTCTTCATAGAAAGCGAAACTCCAATGTGTACACATGTGATGCATCTGTCTTTGTTTCCCTAATTGTGATTATACAGTACATTTACATTTGAGTCATTAGCAGACGCTTTTATCCAGAGACACTTACAGTAATGAGTGCATACATTTTTATACATTTTTCATACCCATGTGCCATGCTATACCAACTGAGCTACACAGGAACACAGTACTGTGTACTGTGTAAGTATTTCTAGTATGTTAGTTATATTCTGTAGTCTTGTGTGTGATCTCACTGAAAATGTTCAGTCTTATCAGAATTTAACAGAGGTTGACAGTTTGTTTCTCCAGGCTGTGAGACCGACAGGGTAACCACCCACAACTTCAATGAGAGATAGAAGACAAAATAACACTAAGTCAGATTCACTAGGTAGTTAGTTCATTGTCTTGGACCTCCCTGGAGAGGTCAGGAGGGCTTCGAGAGGATGATTCCCCCTGTCTCCCGCTGGATGAAGCTCCTGGGAAGCAGAGGAAAAACAACAAATAAGAGAAATAGCAGGAATGGATCAATATATCCCATTTTTAGTCTTCTCACTGTGTTACTGTGTTATAGATCAGTGTGCCTAATCCGAGACTTATCTCCAGTGCCCTTGTTGCTAGTTTTCCTGGGAGTCAATCCTTTGCCCAGATCCAGCTTTGCCTTCTCTAGCTGCTGCTCTAGGGCTACGGCCCTTCTGCGTTCTCCCTGGAATGTTTGCTCTGCCCCTAGGCACCCCTGCTTCACTTCCTCCCCCCTGTCACATCAATCACACCAGCCCAGTCTCTCACTACTACTGTGTGGTCATCATGAAAATCCCCATCAAGTACTGTAAATGTAGTAATTACAAAGTAAGGAGGGTTACATTTCATGGCGGAGAGAGATGTAAAAAAGCAGTGATAAAACAAGAAAGGGAAAACAAAAAGGCCCACATAAAATATTTGCATTCTAAACACCCTCCCGGGAAAATAAACTAACATACTTTACACAATACACCCCAAAAATAAAATGCACTGGGTTGCTGTATGTAATACCCGGGTTGCTGAAGCTTGACTAGCCCTAGGAGCCCATCTCTCTCCACACAGGCAGCCTCACAGAGGGTCTGGGACTCTGTACACTGGGGATTCAGGGACCTCACCTCCTCTGAACAGTTTTGACAACCCAAAGGAGCTCCTGCATCTCTGAGATAGTAGTGGTAAGCTGTATCAGTCCACCATAAACAGCTGTTATTGTAGTACTAACTTGTACCACACGCTGCTGAGGCTAAGACTTGCCTGACCTCGAAACTGATCCCAGCTGCTGACGACACTAGTTCATGTCCAAGTTTACATACTGAACTATATGAGAGAAGGAAAAAATGTATAATGCGTCAATATAGCCATTATACAGTCAATGACACTATCAACAGATAATTCAATCATTTGTAGGCAAGTTAGAGGAGTCATATGTACAGGAGATCTACATGGTCATGGATGTACTATAATATTGAGTTTATAACCTCTTACTGTTGTCTCCCCCTGCTGTCGAAGGCCTGGAACTGTCAGTAGTAGTCTTGAGCCGGACTGAACGTCATCCTCTCTCAGCAACACATTTACAAATCCATTGTGGTTCAATTACAGCCCTGAATTCCACAGGGCAATTTAATTTGAATACATGCTCTTCACCATATAGTATCCTTGTTACATTTTTCTATACCGGAAACGACAGGAACAAAATGGAACTGGAACAAAATGCTGGTACCAAAACTCAGAAATAACTTGAATTGCTGCATCTCGTTGTGTTGTTGTCCTCCGGTGGCTAGCTACCTAGAAGAAAATGTCCCTTTCCTAAATTATCCATGGATG
Source organism: Oncorhynchus masou masou (assembly GCF_036934945.1). Lineage (NCBI taxonomy): Eukaryota > Metazoa > Chordata > Actinopteri > Salmoniformes > Salmonidae > Oncorhynchus > Oncorhynchus masou. The sequence goes on from NC_088214.1 coordinate 19,971,484, forward strand.
GAGATAGGGATTTTGACTTGTGGTTTTAATTAATTCTCCGTACTGGCCAGTGATTATAACAGCAATTCTGATCCAAACATTAATTCATATATTGTTGTGCCCCTGGCCTGAGAGGATGGAAGTCCCAATATTTACAGTAGCTAGATGTAGAAGGCTAATGTTATCTAGCTAATGTTGCCCATGAATGGAAGTTAGCCTAGGACAACAAAAAATAATAGCAGGTACTGTATGACAGAGTGATAGACCGTTTCGTCAACATGAAAAAGAGGAGGATGGCATTGGCATTTCTCCACAAGTAGGATGAGTCAACATGTTTTTCTACTTGCACGAACAAACGAATGCACGCACGCACGCACACACACACACACACACACACACACACACACACACACACACACACACACACACACACACACACACACACACACACACACACACACACACACACACACACACACACACACACACACACACACACACACGCACGCATACAGAAATCAGATCCATGGACAGCCACATTATATTTAGCTTTTGTTGATTGGACTCAATTGTTAATTTGCTTAACCATGCTGTAGGTTAGGACTTCACCAGATAGAGGTTTCTGTAAGGATCTCTGAGTGAACATTTAATAACCACGGACAGGAACAGAATACAGACAGCGTCTGGACAGGGGAAACCGAAAAGACAATAATGCAGACACGGGGATGAAACAGAGGAAACACACAGATATAGGAAAGGCAATCAAAACATGAAGTAGTCCAGGTGAGTCCAATGAGCGCTGATGCACATAATAATGGTGACAGATGTGCTTAATGAAAGGCAGCCTGGTGTCCTCAGGTGCCAGAGATGGAGAGCGGGAGCAGGCAAGACAGGTTTCTATCCGGTTTTGTGATTAATAAAAAGGTGTGGTTGAATTTATTCTGAACAAGAAAAAGTTTACAATGACGGCCTACAAAAAGTAGGTCGTCATTGTAAATAAGAATCTGTTCTTAACTGACTTACCTAGTCAAATAAAGTTTTATTAAAAACTTTTTTTAAATACTTATTTAAAAACTTAGTGTATTCTGTTTAACATTTTTATTATAAATGTGCAAACATTCTACAAAAAATGTTTTTGCTTTGTCATTATGTGGTATTGTATGTAGATTGATGAATTTAATCAATTTTAGAATAAGGCTGTAACGTAACAAAATGTGGGGAAAGTACTGTATACTGTATATCACGGTTGCAAGCACGGTTGGAGTGCTTGGCTTCCCCAATGATTTTACCCACACACTGCTACTGGAGATAGGTAAGTATAATTAGTTCACTATACAATACATTCATTGCACTATAATGGTGACAAATGGTGCCCACAAACTGTTAGGGTCTACATAAAGCTGTCCCAACAGCAGTCCCAACATCTTACGACTGCTACACCTGGCTATCAGCAGAGCCTTGTCTGTCAGCAAAACAGTTCATTCAGCCTCATTTACTGCCTTTAAAAAAACATAGCTGATATGGCTGACTTGCTTAAACAACTGTGGTTTCTAATGACAATTGAGATGTACCAACTATGGCATAAGGGGACGACAAGCGGATAAGACTATCCATAATTCCGCTTAAGACATTAATGAGCGTGATAGGATGGACGTAGTCAATATAACTATTTGTTTAGCACTTTTGAAGTGTACAGCGACAGAAGTCAGAACATGGGCCATTCTTACAGTGTTCTCCTTGTACAGCAAGTCAGAAGCGTAGGATAAATAAAGGGGGCATATAAGCAGACAATGAAAGCTCTTACCATATTCAATGATTACATTTCTCTTAAACAAGTTATACGCTACATGTGCACCACCAAGTGAGAACCGCATGCAAAATTAATAGAGGTAAATAGACCAAATTATTATAGCCAATGTTGAATGTTTATCATTTTAAACTTAGAAAAGGGCCCCTTAATCCTAGATTTGTGACATAGCAGGCAAGTGATTGGTTTGTAATGCTACGAGTTAACATTAGCCACTGTCACTGATTCCTTCCGAACCACTCATTGTTGAATTGGCGATTTCCAACTTGTTGTGTAATGTTTATGTCCAATGGCCAATGAGCACTGATACATTTTATCTATACTTTCTCTTCATTATTTCTCTTCATATGACAAGGATTAAAAAGGATTTGCCAGTAGATTGTCGACTTGATTCATGATGATGATTGTTAGCAAAGATTTTGAAAGTATGATGTTGACATGATCAGTCCATTCACAGCTACAGTACATATAATGTGATTTGAAGTAATTTTATCTGTGTTCAATGACCTTGAGCATTCTTGGATGGGCACTTCTAATGTAACTATAAGGCAGCAGCACCCAAGGGGCTAGATTTTTCTAGCTCTACCCTTAGACTTGGCAGTGACGAAGTGTCCCCATGAGTGACAAAACACTGAGGCAATCACGGCGCAATGCACCGTCTTTTCTCAGGGCTTGCCCCACCATCACAGAAAGCACTGAATTAGGCTGAAACACCTCCATTTTAGAGCTGGCTTACACAAGAAAACAAAAAAGAGACCACGTTTGTATGCGGCTTTATTAACTCAAAGATATGTATTTTTTTTTACATTGTTTGCAAACTGATATGAGACATGTATTAATGCCAAAATAACATGCAAAACAGGCAAGCCCCCAAAACAGGTGGCGTTCAGCCCCACATGCCCTGAATGACGGCTTGCCACTGCTCAGTTGACATGCCGGTAAGCGAAAATGAAAAGCTGATCGAGTTGTCATGTGACCGAATGCATTCACGGGTAACTACGGATAACCATTGGTTCCTGACTCAAAAGGAATTATCCTGCTATTTCCCTCTGACCATTAACTCCGCTTTCAAAACTCAGAAATCTCAAACTTCCGACTTCAGGATGTTCAAGACAACTGGGAATTTGGAAAAAAACAGAGCTCTGTCTCGGAAAAATAGTTTTTAACGTTCATCCAACTTGGAATTCCAACTCGGGAACTCTGCCTCTTTCTAGCGCTCCAACATTCCGACCTGAAAATCACTGACATAATGATTTGACCTTGTATTTTTCCAACTACCTAGTGTTCTTGAAAGAACCATACAACTAATTTTACCCTTCGCCAGCTCATATGTATGTGAAGCTGGATTCAGTGTTTTCGTCTGCATTAAAAACAAATATCGATCCAGGCTTAATTTGACAGCAAAGAAGAGGTGCGCACTGTCGACCACGCCCCCTGACTTTTAAAATCTCCAATGCGACATGCATCAAGCACACCCATCTCATTAGTGTGGTGAGAACATAGTGTGGTGAGAACATACTAATTTGCAATTGACTGTCATAGCCCCACATTAAAGGTATGTGATGGTGAGTTGAGAAGACAATCAATGGCTGCTAATTGCATCATTTTTTTTCAGATGGTTGGGGTCATGAGAATTTACAGATTTCAAAATGAGGTGGTGGCCCTAAAAAGTTTGGGAACACCAGGCTTACGGTATGCATAATGTTAGGCTGCATTGGGGGATAAAATGTTGTCCAACTTTAATAATATTTACCTAACTTTATAAAAATTCACACCTTTTACTAAGATCATCTGTGTGATCAGTGTCTAGCTGGGAGAGGTTCAAGTCGTCCTGGGTCTCAGTGGCCTTCTGCTCCCCTTCTGTTTGTCTAGTCTTCCCTGGTGATGTTTCTCCTGCTGCTCCCGTGGAGCCTGGAACTGTAGTCGTAGGCTATTGGGGGTCATTGGCAGAGATCTGTATAACTGGATCATGGACTTCCTGGTCGATCGAGTCATATGGGTGAGGGTGGGATCAGATTTGTCAATGGGGTTGAAGTGAAGGATAGTACTCCTCGGGGAACTGTGGTTAGTCCGGTGTTGTTCGCCCTGATGACAGGTTACATATTTAAGGAGGTGGGTCAGGTAATGGGCGTGGCCTTGTATGCTAATGATGGGGCTGTATGGAAGACTGGTGGGAATGTGAAATATGTAATGAGGAAGATACAAGAAGTTGTGGAAGATCGGTCTCTAACATGGGGTTTTAGGATGTCTGTGGTGTATTCTAGGGTGAAGGTTAAAGATGTTAGGTTGCAAATATACGGTCAGGATATACAGTCGTGGACAAAGGTTTTGAGAATGATACACAAATATACATTTTCACAGTCTGCTGCCTCAGTTTGTATGATGGCAATTTGCATATACTCCAGAATGTTATGAAGAGTGATCAGATGGATTGCAATGAATTGCAAAGTCCCTCTTTGCCATGCAAATGAACTGAATCCCCCCAAAACATTTCCACTGCATTTCAGCCCTGCCACAAAAGGACCAGCTGACATCATGTCAGTGATTCTCTCATGCATTGACGAGGACAAGGCTGGAGATCACTCTGTCATGCTGATTGAGTTTGAATAACAGACTGGAAGCCTCAAAAGGAGGGTGGTGCTTGGAATCATTGTTCTTCCGCTGTCAACCATGGTTACCTGCAAGGAAACACGTGCCATCATCATTGCTTTGCGCAAAAAGGGCTTCACAGGCAAGGATATTGCTGCCAGTAAGACTGCACCTAAATCAACCATTTGTCGGATTATCAAGAACTTCAAGGAGAGTGGTTCAATTGTTATGAAGAAGGCTTCAGGGTGCCCAAGAAAGTCCAGCAAGCGCCAGGACCGTCTCCTAAAGTTGATTCAGCTGCGGGATCTGGGCACCACCAGTACAGAGCTTGCTCAGGAATGGCAGCAGGCAGGTGTGAGTGCATCTGCATGCACAGTGAGGCAAACACTTTTGGAGGATGGCCTGGTGTCAAGAAGGGAAGGAAAGAAGCCACATTTCTCCAGGAAAAGCATCAGGGACAGACTGATATTCTGCAAAAGGTACAGGGATTGGACTGCTGAGGACAGTCCTTTTCTCTGATAAATCCCCTTTCCGATTGTTTGGGGCATCCGAAAAAAAGCTTGTCCGGAGAAGACAAGGTGAGCACTACCAACAGTCCTGTGTCATGCCAACAGTAAAGCATCCTGAGACCATTCATGTGTGGGGTTGCTTCTCAGCCAAGGGAGTGGGCTCACTCACAATTTTGCCTGAGAACACAACCATGAATAAAGAATGGTACCAACACATCCTCCGAGAGCAACTTCTCCCAACCATCCAGGAACAGTTTGGTGACGAACAATGCCTTTTCCAGCATGATGGAGCACCTTGCCATAAGGCAAAAGCGATACCTAAGTGGTTCGGGGAACAAAACATCGATATTTTGGGTCCATGGCCAGGAAACTCTCCAGACCTTAATCCCATTGAGAACTTGTGGTCAATCCTCAAGAGGTGGGTGCACAAACAAAAACCCACAAAACCTGACAAACTCCAAGCATTGATTATGCAAGAATGGGCTGCCATCAGTCAGGATGTGGCCCAGAAGTTAATTGACAGCATGCAACACTGCAAATATTGACTCTGCATCAACTTCATTGTCAATAAAAGCCTTTGACACTTATGAAATGCTTGTAATTATACTTCAGTATTCCATAGTAACATCTGACAAAAATATCTAAAGACACTGAGGCAGCATACTTGGTGAAAATTAATATTAGTGTCATTCTTAAAACTTTTGGCCACAACTGTAGGTAGGGTGTCCGAATTTAAATATCTAGATATGTGGTTTGATGAGAGGCTCACGTGGAAGTTGAGTATATTTAATTTTAGTGCAGGAAGGTGCGGAACCTCATGAGGGCAGTGGCAGGATGTGATTGGGGGTCAAATAGACAAACACTGTTGTGTATGTACCAGGCATTGATCAGGTCATTTTTGGATTATGGGTGCTTTATATATGGATCAGCAGCCAAAACGGTACTATAGTACCTGGATAAGATACAGTCAAGGGCATTGAGATTGTGTGTGGGTGCATTCAGAACGACACCTGTTGAGGCATTACAAGTTACAAGGATAGTGAAGAACTGCCAGTGAGGATAAGTCGGAACAAACTTGCATTAGCGTACTTGGGCGTGGTTGAAAGGGAGTTCAGAAGGACATCCTGCGGTCACAGTAACTGGGGAATGCTGGGAGCGAGGAATGGGTAAGCAGAGGGAGAACGGGTGGACAATCGGGAAGAAAGTGGTATGAGAGATAGGGCCAGCGATTGCATTGGGGAACGATCCTCCATGGCTGTTTCCGAAACCATGTGTAGATGTGCACATGATTGAGGGCAGGAGAGAATAGGGTGGGTACGTAAGACAGCGTGTGGAGAGATATATAGATAATCATTTTTATTTGTTTTTAAGGATATACTGAATAGAGATGGTTCAAAGGATCCAGTCAGTGGTAGGGTGGGGGCAGGGGTGTATATCCCAGATTTCAATGTTAGAGTATGTAAGCATTTAACTGATTTTGTGTCAGTGTATGCGGCTGAGTTGATGGCCATGATTATATATTTGAGATGGGTGGAAGAGGCGAAACCACATACCAGAGTGATCTGTTCTAATTTGGCTGCAGTGTTTAGTAGTGTGAATATAGGCAGGTTGGATAGAGGAGACATGTTTGTGGAGATGATGGTGTTGTTATTGGGATTGGAGAGAATGGGAGTGGTGGTAAGCTTTTGCTGGGTTTCCTCCCATGTGGGTGTGGAGAGTAATGAGAAGGCCGATGTGGTGGCTAAGAGTGCTGTGACGAGAGAGGGAGTAGATATTCAGGTTCCGCTGGCCCGCAGTTAAGTAAAGTCCTTGATAGGGGCAAAAGGGCTTGATCTTTGGCAAAGGGACTGGGATGTTCGTAGTAAGGGGAGGCAATTTTATCACGTTCACCTGTCAGTAAAGGAAGAGGTGGGGAGTATGGGATGTAGGAGAGAGGAAGTTGTGTGGAGTGGACTACGGTTTGGGCACAAGGGTTTGAATGCCACATTGTGGATGATAAGGAAACACGAAACAGGTCTGTGTGATGTGTGTTTAGTGGGGGAAACGGTGGAGCATGTGTTGATATTTTGTGAACTGCATGAAGTAGATAGCGAGAGATTGGGTGAAAGGGTTTGGGTGGTGTAGTGGGGGGAGGAAAGGGTAGGGAAGTGATCCCAAACAAGAATAAGAAGAAAGGGAAAGCCCCACCCATAATCCCATTGTCAAGATGGCTGCGACTCAGTCCGTTAGTGTGGAGAAGCTAAAACTATATGGTATATCAGCTGGTAAAATGAAAGATGGACAGTCATGTTACCAATAAAATCAGCTTTACAGTCATATCAGATGATCTGGGTGGGACTGGGTAGGTCTGACTTGCTCTTTGCATAATACTAACCATTGCTACCAGCATTGTGAAAGGACGCACTCAGAACACATGAGGTATTTTGAACAGATGCTTTCAAAGCCTTGGCATGAATATGTTTTGGACTGTATGTATAGCCAACACACAGTGTAGGCCTATCTAATTGTGTCCTGTTTGTATAATATTTTCTAATTAGTTTTCCACTGGGAGGCAGGGACACAGGCTTACCCACTTGGGAGCCAAGCCCACCCAATCAGATTGAGCAAAAACAAAAAAGAACACATTATTACTACAAAAGGAACCAGTTTATAATTCCCCATGACCTGCTATGTGCAGTGGGGGAGGGGGACTTACTGAAGTAGTTCGACATTTACAGTGTTGCCTCTGAGAGAGGGCTGTGAGATGATGTGATAAAAGTCCCCAGCAGGGAATTTGTAGCAAAGTTGAGGTTGGGTGTAAACGTTAAGTATATTGCCTTTACATAACAGTAATGTAGTGATGTGTATCTTAGCAATATCGATCCTTTTGTATTCCTTTATTTTATTCTCCACAGAGAGGATGATGACGTTTAGGAGCAAATCACCCCCCCCCCCCCCAAATCAAATGTTATTAATCACATGCGCCGACGACAACAGGTAGACCTTACAGTGAAATTCTTACTTACGAGCCCCTAACCCACAATGCAGTTCAAAAAAAATATGAGTAAGAATAAGAAATCAAAGTAACAAGTAATTAAAGAGCAGTAGTAAAATAACAATAGCGAGACTATACACAGTGGAGTACCGGTACAGAGTCAGTGTGCGGGGGGCACTGGTAAGTTGAGGTAATATGTACATGTAGGTAGAGTTATTAAAGTGACTGGGGGAGGGGGGCAATGCAAATAGTCTGGGTAGCCATTTGATTAGATGTTCAGGAGTCTTATGACTTGTTGAGAAGCCTCTTGGACCCAAACTTGCCGCTCCGGTACCGCTTGCCGTACGGTAGCATAGAGAACAGTCTATGACTATTGTGGCTGGAGTCTTTGACAATTTTTAGGGCCTTCCTCTGACACTGCCTGGTGTAGAGGTCTTGGATGGCAGGATGCTTGGCCCCAGTGATGTACTGGGCCGTACGCACTACCCTCTGTAGTGCCTTGCGGTCGGAGACTGAGCAGTTGCCATACCAGGCAGTGATGCAACCAGTTCTCACCATGCTCATGATGGTGCAGCTGTAGAACCTTTTGAGGATCTGAGGACCCATGCCAAATCTTTTCAGTCTACTGAGGGGGGAATAGGTTTTGTCGTGCCCTCTTCCCGACTGTCTTGGTGTGCTTGGAGCTCTCAACCTGCTCCCCCTGCCGGTCAAGGTCTTCACCCTCCTCTGCCAGATCCACAACCCCCACTGCTGTCTCTAATGATGATTCAAGATTCACTAGTTCACACTCCTCTTCCACTACCTCCACTGCAGGCCCTGGCTCCACTCCTCTCTCAGACAGTTCATCTAGAGGTGAGGGGACAGGGAGGACAACTAGGCCTCAACAGAGAAGACGGAGGAGCAAAGGTAGCGGCACTAGAACCAGCACTGGAACCAGCACAACAGAGGGAGATGAACCTGAGGAGAGATGGCACACACTCATTGAAGAATATGTGGAACCAGGTTCACTTGGATGTCCTTTGACACACTGCAGTGTTTGAGAGTGGTTGATATTGTAGAAATTGTGTTTTTACAGTGACCAATAGCTTTTAGGCATATTCGATGTGTAATAGCAATGGAATTCCCTAATTTACATACTTAGGACACTTTGGAGAGGTTGAGGGGACACATGGATATGTCCCTTGACTGCAACTAATACCCATTACTAAAATATCTGTAAAGTTCAAGCTGTTGTGTCTATCAATACTATTTTCCCCAGATGTTTTTAGACTTTTTGTGGAAGTCATCTGATGTGTTTCCAGCTTTATTCATCAACAATTTACTTACAGGTTGTCCACAAAACAGTTAGTTTGTGTGTGCTTGATCTTGTGTGATCTGAACTGTGCCATTCCTATCTATGTTCTGACCATTACCTTATATAATCTCCCAGGTGATTTCTTTCTAATGACACCAAGTTTATGCATGTCCTTGTACTGCTCATTAAAAACACTTACATTTGGGTATGTCTATTTAGGCAGAAATCTACATTTTTGCCATTACATTTAAGAGGTGTTAAGCTAGCTGGTTATTGTTATGTTGAAGCTAAACACGGAACTATTCAACATCTGCTTCCTGTTAACAGCTAACGCTAAAAAGGTTGTTTAAAATAAAGATATCTGTGGTTATAAGCTTGTTTTGGGGTCAGTGCTTCTTGGGATCATTGTCCCAGGACATAGACATGTCCTTACAGTATATGGGCAGAAAGCTTGCATTCTTGTTAATCTAACTGCACTGTCCAATTTACAGTAGCTATTACAGTGAGTGAAAAAATACAATGCTATTGTTTGAGGAGAGTGCACAACAACAAAAAACTTTTATCACGGCAACAGGTTTGATACATTTACCTCTGAAGGTAAATAATGTACTGTCATTCAGTAATCTTGCTCTGATTTGTCATCCTGAGGGTCCCAGAGATAAAATGTAGCAGTTTTGTTTGATAAAATCCAGTTTTATATTAAAATGTAGGAACTGGGTTCTACAGTTTGGACCCCTGTTGTGTCTGGGTATGTCATTTTAGGCGAAAATTGGAAAAAAAAAATAAATGGTCAGATCCTTAAGAGGTTTTAACCCTTAACCATCTTGAATTTTAACTTCAACGGTAGTGTGGACGTCTCCCACGGATCCCGAATGGCATGGACTGTTGTTTTGTAGTGGCGATGCACTTCCTAGTCCCATCGAATGCTATCATTTCCATGCTAACGTGCTCTTCCTTGGAGGCACGCACGGCACAACAGGGTCAACAGGCGGGGAGAGGACCAGGCCCCGTGTCCGGTCTGATGTTTTTGCCAGACATACTGGATGATCAAATCATAGACATACAGTAGACCTACGTCATTCAAACACATGACCATTTTGATTTGGCAACCTGTGCATTCAGCATTATCAGTCTCGTTATTATTGAAACCCATAATAATCCAAGGTACATGAGAATGAGTGTGATGAAATGGGTTAATATTGTTTTCTGACTGATTTTCTAAAGTAATATTGTCATACACAACACTTAATAATAATTTGTATTTATTTCACACACTATTGTTGATGAATATGTTCCAGTGCACTCAACATTGGGAGAGAATGACATAACATAGATGGGTAAAATTTCAGCAGTTTGTAGACAATGCCTTAAATGCAGTTCTATCAAAGTTATGATTATAGGCCTACCGCCCAATTACTTACTCTGTATAAACAATTCAGCCATTAGCTGTGTGAGACCATTTTCTTACAGAATATCAATTTATTAAGTTTCTATCAGAAAACAAAAATCACATAAGGATCTCTTTTAAGATCCTGATTTAGGTAGTCCGAGTGCCAGATCTAATAGAGTGTGTTAGCCTCTCCTATTTTCAGGTCACTACCACATATTAGGGCGATGCTTTATTGCACTCATAAGTACAGGCCATTTGACGAAAGTAAGGTGCAACACATATTTTTCATTGGTAAAATACAATACATAAAGATGTACTATGCAGAAATCGCAAAAATTCCAATAGTTTGTCCAATTTCAGTTTATGTGACAAAACAAGCAAGTATAGTGTAGAGAATCATTGTACCGTCTAAACTGCTGTGAAATGTATTTTCACATAGGAAAAAATATTGTATGTTCAGCTGTTTGAAGCTGGTGCACAAAACCGAAAGTAAAAGTCACAAAAATGAAACTTAAAAGTGGAAAGCATAGAAATAGTGCACATAGAACAGATATACAGCTAGACTTGCTGTCAATGAGTGACATATCGATTACTCACCTTTCTATGTGAATTTTGTCAGGTCACCCAAAAAGTTACACATTGCAGCTTTAGTAATAGAGTGAATCTAAATAATGTAATAATCAACCAATAAAATAAAACAAATACAATAAAATACCCTTCCAAAGGAAATCCAGAAAAGCATTCAGTGACGAGTGGAATAGTGGTGGTTGAGCAAGACCTGTGTCCTAATAACAGCTGGCTGTCTTGTACCAACAGTCACTTCAACTCAAACTACCCAATAGCCTTTGCTGATCCAGAGCATGTTATATAGCCCTCAAATTCAAAGCCAGTTTCACTGTATTTTTTAATTGTTCCCTTTTAAATCAGAGGCTGGGACAATAGGTGCATGCAATTAATTGTCAGGTAGAATAGAACCAGCAGGCTTCGGATCTCGTAGGGTAAGAGTACCCGTTTTATAGCAGCAAATGGCTGTTTGCTCCTCATTTGATAACCAGATGTAACTAACATCCAATAAATATTTCATACAACATACTGTGACCTATCCCAAAATATTGTTCTCCTAAAATCTAAAACATTTTTTTTAGAATGTGAGTTTCCATTACCAATTGTCCTCTAGTCAACCACGTACCTTCAACAGACTTGCATTCACAATAATCTCATACGTCATGTTTTGTGTGTCACTAAGATGCAATACCATCTCAGGTAGTTACAGTTGGCTCATATCTATGTCTCAAAGTGACAACCCTCAGGAAACACACACATTTTGAGGATATGGAGACTCAAAACTGAGTTGAGGTAAGGCATGGCATCTTTGTCTAAAAGGAGTGCAGTAGACATTCTTGGTGTACATTAAGAGGTGTGTTATATGTGGGAAAGGTGTAGATATACAACGTATGGCAAACTGAGGTAATATTAAGGGGACATACAAAATATCAATCCAAAAGAGTCCATATTCATTTATCAGGTTATTTGTGTTGAAATGCAGTCTGCTGTTGCAATGCCTTCAGTTCTTCTCTTGGCTTCACAATGTAGTCTTTGTACATGGAATAAATGACACCTGAAAAAAAGAGAGAAGAAAATGTTAAATGAAGATTATTTCCAAAACTGGTACATAAAATATTACACTGTATTGGAGCTGCTGTAACTATTAAATAGGAAAGTGTACATAATTTCATACGGTATACTTTTTCATGTAACATAGCAACATAATGACGACATCTGCATCGTGAGAGGCTTTAAGACTAGTTTACATCTAGAATAAAAATGTATCAAAATAACAGTTTCCACATCCTGTGCGATCTGATCAGTAGCCAAATCTGTTTTGGGACAGATACATTTCACCAGAAACCTTACAACACTGTGCTAAAATATTTCAATTTGGCATGTGCCAGAAAACTGGTGCCTGCAACGTTAAATAACATTACAACCTCATCCAATCACAATGTGGACACATGACACATTTAAAGGTCATGTCATCAAATACAGATTTCAAGTTTAATACCAGTGGGGTGTTCCAGAAAGCAGGACCATTAAGTTACCAAGCGAACTTTGATAAATATAGCTCTTGATTTTCTAAATTATTTAGAATGCTAAACTTGAATATGGGTTGTAGAGTCAATTATTTAAAGTTTATATTTGTCAAAAATATTACGTTATTTCATTATTTTTGGGACAGTTTGCTACCTGGCTTACTTATTGATCCTTCTTTCTAGAACAGCCCCAAGGTGTCAACAGGGTCCAACAGCCTGTAATACTGCACATACCAATGGTCATAGCTCCCACCACGAATCCTTGGGCCATAACACGCATGTGGATAAGGTGCACTGACATCTTCATGTCTCCACGGCTCTTCAACTTGTAAAGTCTGTAGCCCACAATGGAAAAGAATCCTGCCATTCCTTAAAAAAATAAAAGTTAACTTAGTACACAATATAAAGGATGACTGGACATATAGGACAATGGCAATTGAAGACCTACAGTCAATATCTACTTCCATAAAAAACAACCAATTTTCAGCTCCATAAAGGTGCATGAAAAAACTATGATGGATATGGGCTACAGGTGTGGTTGTGTGTGCTGTGTATATAAATTATTGGTAGTATACACTAGATGACAGACATGAGGCACTGTTTTAAAGCCACCATCTTGGCAATCCCCCACCGTCGTAAAAAATATTTTAGTAGCAATGGAAATTAATTTGTCAATGTCTACATTTGTTTTTGCCATGTTCATTCTATTACAGAGACTTTAATGCATACTTTTACACATTATGTGAGCTAAAAATAATTTTTAACATTTTCCTTAAAGTATAATTTTTATAAAGTTCTAATGTTACTGTCCGCACTATAACAACAAAATACTTAATACATGTAATTTTGTCCTTGAAACATTTAATTGAAACACTGTAGAATTCCAATAATTTCTATGGAGACTGCTTCTTCTGGGGAGTGCCAATATGGCCAATACATTGCATCAGCAATCCAGGGTTTACATACAACATTTTATACTACTCACCTATTGGGACAAAAGGATTCTCCTTCACCTTTCGCATAAACTTAGATTCTTCTTCATCATATGCAGACATCTTGGCTGAAACCAGAAAAGTATAATTACTCAGAGGTATTGTACTTTATAACATAAATCTACCAAAGGCGTTATTCACAATGATTGTCTCACTACATCAAGGACACAGATAATGACAATAAATAGGCTATTAGCAGTCATACTATTGGAAAATATTGGGACATACTTATAGGTCTCAGTAGGCCTATTTGAGCTTGTAAAACCTACAACACCAAACGTAATCAATAACTTGAAGTAGAAGTTCAGATATCAGTAACATGGTGTTCTCTTGGGAAATACAGTAAAACGCCGACTTATTTCAAGGACTGTCAGGATGTAACTTAATAGCTAATATCAGATATTAAAGCAATGTGCTAATTGAATACAGAATAACATTATAATGAATTAATTTTGGCCTAGCTATATAAGAGTTCCCACGTCAAGGACACTTTTGAATGAAAGTCAAAGGGAACTGTTTCATAGTAAATATCACTTGTGATACCCTAAATAAAGACAACATCCGACATTAGAATTAACATTTATTCTTACCGTTTTGTCAAACTTCTATTGAAGATAATGGATCCGGACAGATTCTGTATGCGCTACACACCAAATAGACAACGCGCTGTCCTTACATCGAGCTACTCAAACAGCAGTCCAAAATTAAGTAACATTTTCACACACGTGACATAGGCTGTCTTTTTCCATTGAATTATCTCACACGTTTAACCAATAAAAACCTCTCAACCTTTTTAAATTAATTTGTTCAATCTCTTGATTATTATCCCTTGTTAATGGTACATTTTATTATGGCCTTTCCCTGGAAAATAATAGTTTCGAGTTTCAAATATTCTAAATCGTTCACAGAAGAAAATCTGTATGAATTGTAGTTCGGGGGGAATTACAAAATCGGTTTTGACGGAGCATATACCTCCAAATAAAACGTGTTTAATTCCATGATATACACATGTGTATGTATGTATTTAAGGATCAGAGTATACATTTATTTTTGAGCTACTTACATTTTAAACGTTGTCTTAACGTTTATTGGAACGCCATTTCCCAGAGTGCAAAACTAAACGGGTGGGGAGGGGTGGGGGGCGGTAGGTTAAAATAGCTTGTCTCATCCAATGTGCGCATTCCCCACGTGCAAGAACAGAATGTGCGCTAGTTATTTTGGATCTCGTGCTGTGAATCGATTTGCATGAAATTATTATTTTATACAACTCAAATATCTATCATAGGTTTATAGACATTGATAGAATTGACTAAAAACACAGGTGGTTCATGTTTTAAATATTTAAAATAATAAACGTCTATACCCTATCTATACATAAAATACATCCAAGTTAGGTCTATAGAGGTATAGGTCTAGAGGTAAATCGTTGAGTAGTTGAGTTCAACAGATGCTGTATTTTGAGTTTCCATTAAGAGCACAAAAAAACAACAGGATTTTACATACCTCTTATACGTAAGAGGAAGAGGTAATGACAAATACCAGGAAACAGAGGAATGCCTTCTTACTTCAGACAAACTGCTTACTTTGTCATACCTATAGTGCTTATTACTTAAAAGCTCTTTTCTATTGCTGGAACAGAACTTTAACTACTGGCTTTTAGGATTTCAGAAACACTTTTTTTTCTTCCAGAGGTAAGCCTACCCTACTGCATGCATAAAACATCATAGAGGAAAGTTGTTTCTTCTTCTTGACGGTATATCATCTGTCTGACGTCTGTATTTCACATTTCTCCTCCTTAGATATACAAGAGGATAATGGATTTAAACATCCCCGAACTGAGTGATGACTATAATTACAGCCATTATTATGACTATGGAGATGAACCATTGGACGGCTTTGGACTTTGTGAAAAGGCACACGTCAAAGTATTTGGAAGAATTTTTCTACCCACCTCTTACATTATCATTTGCACCCTCAGCATTATAGTAAATATACTTTTCATTTCAACTTTAATCAAATCCAAACATCATAGAAAAACATTTCCTATGAATATGGCCATTTCTGATTTGTTGTTTGCATTAACACTCCCTTTTTGGGCAGTGTATGCCCACAATGAATGGATATTTGGCAATGATTCCTGCAAGACAGTTACTGCGATTTACATCACTACTTTGTACAGCAGTATCCTGTTCATCACTTGTATAAGTGTGGATAGGTATTTAGGTGTAGTATGGACTCTGTCCAGCTGGAACCACTGTACACCTATGGAAAACACCTTAGTGAGCTTTGTGGTGTGGAGCCTCTCCATCTTAGCAGCAGCTCCACATTGGACCTTCGTTCAGGAACAAGAGTTTCACGGCCAGAAGATTTGCATGTACCCTTTTGGAGAGGAAAATCACTTGCCTCTGTGGAAGATTCTCATGAAGTTTCAGCTGAACGTCTTTGGGTTTCTCACACCTTTTCTGATCATGCTCTTCTGCTACCTGCGAGTCTGCTGTGCTGTAGCGAAGGTTAAAGTGGGACCGAGACGAAAGAGTCTGAAATTGGTCATGATAGTTGTTGTGGTATTTTTTGTGTTATGGTTCCCGTACAACATTGTGTCCTTTTTACACTCCTTGCAACACTTGCATGTGATTTCTAATTGTGCCACAAGCCTACATCTGGATTTCGCCATTCAGGTTACAGAGGTCATTGCCTATAGCCATGGTTTTGTAAATCCCATTGTGTATGCCTTTGTCAACAAGAGGGTTTGGAAGGGCTTTGCTACGATGTGTGGGGGTAAATGCAGAAGAAGAACCAGTGATGAGTATGTGCTGGAGTGCTCCGATAGCACAAAGTCCATGTCAGTTCAGAGTGGTGTGATAGAGTTACAAGCAGTTCAGCGCTACCTAGAGAATAATACTCAACCAACAAACACAGAGCGGAGATAATCCTCCATAAGAGTTGAAATGGCTTTTGCACAAATAACTGTTTACATTATAACATGTTAACTATACCTGGGAAGTTAAGTGGATTATTTACAATCAATCTCTATTTACAGTATGTTTGTGTCCTTCTATTCCTTGTATTCATATACAGTATATCATTGTGCAAATAGGGGGGGGGGGGTATATTGGCAAAATACATGACAATAAAGATGTTTAGTAGTTTAGCAGTTTTTTTGCTATCACACAGTGTACTGAATAAAATGAAGAAATAAAATGAAGTCACTCAGCATATATGTGACACCAGTTAAACCTCTTGGCTATCTTACAAGGATAAAGTGGTGTCCTCCCTTCCTGTAACTCATATTTTCATAATGCCAGTACATTTTTTTTAAATCAGGGCTATGTACAGTGCATTTGAAAAGTGTTCCGACCCTTTGACTTTTTCCACATTTCGTTACATTACAGCCTTATTCTAAAATGTATTAAATAATTTTTTCCTCATAAATCATAAATCCCCATAATGACAAAACAAAAACAGGTTTTTAGAAATGTTTGCAAATGTAAAAAACAGAAATACCTTATTTACATAAGTATTCAGATCCTTTGTTATGAGACTCAAAATTGAGCTCAGCTGCATCCTGTTTCCATTGGTCATCCTTGAGATGTTTCTACAACTTGATTGGAGTCAACCTGTGGTAAATTCAATTGATTGGACATGATTTGGAAAGGCACACACCTGTCTTTATAAAGGTCCGACAGTTGACAGTGCATGTCAGAGCAAAAACCAAGCCATGAAGTCGAAGGAATTGTCCGTACAGGATTGTGTCGAGGGACAGATCTGGGGAAGGGTACCAAAACATTTCTGCAGCATTGACGGTCCCCAAGAGCAAAGGGGGCTCCATCATTCTTAAATGGAAGAAGTTTTGAACCACCAAGACTCTTCCTAGAGCTGTCCGCCCGGATAAACTGTGCAATCGGGGGAGAAGGGCCTTCGTCAGTTCCTCTGGGAAGATGGGAGAACCTTACAGAAGGACAACCATCTCTGCAGCACTCCACCAATCAGGCCTTTATGGTAGAGTGGCAAGACGGAAGCTACTCCTCAGTAAAAGACACATGACAGCCCACTTAGAGTTTGCCAAAACGCACCTAAAGGACTCAGACATTGAGAAACAAGATTCTCTGGCTTGATGAAACCAAGATTGAACTCTTTGGCCTGAATGCCAAGCGTCACATCTGGAGGAAACCTGGCACCATCCCTGCGGTGAAGCATCCTGCTGTGGGGATGTTTTTCAGCAGAAGGAACTGGGAGACTAGTCAGGATCAAGGGAAAGATGAACAGAGCAAAGTACAGAGCAGTCCTTGATGGATACATGCTCTAGAGCACTCAGGACCTCAGAGTGGGATGAAGATTCACCTTCCAACAGGACAATAACCCTAAGCACACAGACAAGTCTCTGAATGTCCTTGAGTGGCCCAACCACAGCCTGGACTTGAACACGATCTAACATCCTCTGGAAAGACCTGAAAAAAGCTTTGCAAGGGGTCTGAATACTTTCCGAATGCACTGTATCTAGGTAGAGGATATCTACCATATTCGAGGGATATATGTATAAAACTGCTAAAAATCTCAATGTAGTCTACTGCATCAGATTTTTTAAATTTTGTTTAAAAGTAATTTGTAACAGACTAATCCCGAGGAGGTACTTTGAAAGGTCATAGTGGTAAGAAAGCAACTTTGACCCATCAGACTTTCCACCCCAATTCCTGCCAGGACAGAACACAATCACTGAAAAGTAGACCCAATTGAATAACTCTAAAATATCTCCTAGAAGACTGTCAATAATATGCAAACAACATGGACCATAGTACTGTGACCCCTAATTCCTGACAGCAGGACAAGACACAATCACTGATAAGTAGACCCAAAGAGATTGAACTATTCTAAAATATCCGCTAGATTAGAAGACAGTCAATAATATTCAAACCACATGGTATTTTTTGGCCATATGACAAAATAGCTCAGTTTTCCTTCAGATCCTTTTCAAAATAATGTGATTTCATATACTACAGGGGTTATATTGTCAAGATACTGACAATAAAGATGTTTATTAGTTGAATTTCCTTTTTTGCTATCACACAGTGTAATGAATATTTAAAAATGTGGCACTCACCATAATAGTTTATAAAACTGCTACGAATCTCAATGTAGCCTACAGCATTTCATTTCTTATGTAAGTAATTTGTTACAGAGACATCTCAATTCCTGTTTCCCCAAGAGGTACTTCAATGTTCATCATAGGGGTATGGAACAAAACAGGATGCAACTTTGACCCATCAGAATTTCCACTCCAATTCGTGCCAGGACACCATCACTGACAAGTAGTCTCAAAGAGATTATACTACAACATGGAAACAACATGGACCTTTTTCTGTGGCCACTATTTAGAGAAGAATGTATGATCAATGGTGGTATAGATACACAATGCGTGGCTTAACGTAACCACACACCCGAGTAGTGTACAGCAGTAGGGTATTCTCATTACTCCCATGTAATTAGTCAAACTTTGGCGGTATCCGCTGCAAACAACTGAGACTTTTTGGTCGTTTCAATAAACGTTTTCAGCAGCCTCACATGTTGTTATTAACATACTTGGCGGTCACAACAACACATTATTTGAAAGACACTTATTCTGCCACTCTAATTTTATTTTGGCTGATAATCGAGACGTACATTCCATGCGACAGTCTATCTGTTCATGCTAATATTTTTATGTTTCGAATGAAAGGGTTTTTAGGAATTATGTAGTTTGTTGATTAAGACGGCATGGAAGTATGAAAAATGACCAACAAAGCCTATCCTAAGTGTTCATAGACTTAATTTAAAAAATGAATACAGCAGTTGTCGGGTCATGAATAAAGTAAGTCATTTAAGATATATGAGTAACGGGAGTACCCTATAGCTGTATCCTACCCGGGGGCGTGTTCATGTTATAAGCCCTGCCTCGCTGTGTGTATCTAAAGCAAAACAAATGTATACTATCATTTTTGGCCAGATGGGGGCGGCATGTCACAAGATAAATTAACGCGGATCCTTTCTAAAATGATGTGTTTCTAGGCTCGCTCACTGACAAGATAGTATAGTGTGATGTTTATGGTATTCTCTCTTTTCCTCAATCATCACTCAGGGTTTCAAAGTGTTATCATGGTGAAGGAAGTCCATGCTTAGTACGTTGCCACCCCACAGTTAAACTTAAAGTGGCACTCCAGTCACCTCTTCTAGTCATTTAACAGCTGATTTACTTAACAAAAGGCACATTTCAAAAGGTGGTCCAAGTAAGTCATGACATGGTACAAGTTTTAAACATTGCAACATGAGGATGTTAGCATAAGAATTACCAATTCATAACACATTGTTGGATGTTCTGGATATTTGTTAATACTGTCTCTAATACCACAATGTCTTTCTGAACATCACAAATGTAGGGTTGTTCTCTTTTGCTCCTCTAGTGTTCCTCAAGCAAGGTGGGAGACCGGTGACATCACACAAATCCCATGAGACCAACTCCTGAATGCCTTGAAGTTTGCATTTGTCTAAAACACACTATTTTGCTCAAAACGTATTTGACCCTTTAATGTGTGTACTTTACTGTATTTATACTTGGGATATCGCTTTTCAACTGTAAAAGTAAAACAATCGTTGGAGGATGTCTTTAAGGTTTGAAGTCCATGGACTTCACATCCAAATGAGTCCATACTACGTACACTGTAGCGCAATGTAAACTTGGAGGGTGAGTGTTTCAATGTTTCACAAATTACTATTTTTATATCCAAAATATTGTACTTTTCCTGGGTTTTTTTACATTTCAGCAGCACATCAATTCCTCTTTATAAATTGTTATGGCACCTACATTTGTGATGTTCAGAAAAGGCATCGTGGTATTAGAGACAGTATTAACAAATATCCAGAACATCCAACAATGTGTTATGAATTGGTCATTCTTATGCTAACATCCTCATGTTGCAATGTTTAAAACATTTTTTTAAATCTGTTGTAATGTAAGTAAATATGAAACTCCCTGAAAGTTGATTTCAATGGCCTAGAGTTAGTTTCCCTTTCAGAAAGAGAGCAGTGTTTCACAATTTACATATCTTTTAGATAAAGCGTACCTTGATACGTGGTAAAGATGTCATCTGCCTGTAACATTGTTGAGGGAAAAAATAACACACTGTTTTTATCACACACAAGATAGAGATCTGAATGTATTGTAAAAGTACTTCGGGGAATCTGGGGCAAAAAGTAACACAGGGTCAGTTGTAACAGCTAAATAACTCAAATATGAAACCAGGTAGAAAGCTGTCATTCAATGTGCTAGTGATTGGTTAGTGTCTACATACCTGAGAAGTTTTAGAAGTACTCATAAATATTCTACATATAAATCATATATCATCTTGAGCAATAAGAAGAGGTATTTTTATTGATGGAGTTGATGATAATAATTATTGCTCAGATTACACTCAAATTAGTAATTGGGGTCAGTTGTAACACATGTTACAATTTACCCCTTACCTAAAGTGTATGCTATTTTATATAGTATTTAGAAACATTTACATAATTACATAAAATTGTATTTCTTTACATCAAGTTTCCCAGTACAACTAAGACAATACCTTAGAAACATAATAAATCATACCTTTGAATACTAAAAATATCATACATAAAATATATACATTTTGGCTACTCCGTTTTTGTATTTTCATCCAAATAGCAGTTTCAAATCATGCAATTTTTCATCCAGGCAACAGTAAAAACATGTCACACCACACAATCCATGATAAAGCATCCCCCTTTGAACAAATTAGTGACAATTATTCAAATCTACAGTATGTTTCATGGGTTAATGAGGAAGAAAAACAAAAGTATTTTTCCCTCACTGTTATTATAGCGCCCCCTTGGGCCAGTCAGTGTAATTTTGTAAATGCCGGATGTCAATGAGAAGACGTACAGTACCAGACAAAAGTTTGAACACACCTACTCAATCAAGGGTTTTTCTTGATATGTACTATTTTCTACATTGTAGAATAATAGTGAAGACAAACATGAAATAACACATATGGAATCATGTAGTAACCCATAAAGTGTTTAAACAAATCAAAATATATTTTATATTTGAGATTCTTCAAAGTAGCCACTCTTTGCTTTGATGACAGCTTTGCACATGCTTGGCATTCTCTCAACCAGCTTCACCTGGAATGATTTTCATACAGTCTTGAAGGTGTTCCCACATATGCTGAGCACTTGTTAGCTGCTTTTCCTTCAATCTGCGGTCCAACTCATCCCAAACCATCTCAATTGGGTTGAGATCGGGTGATTGTGGAGGCCAGGTCATCCGATGCAGCATTCCATGACTCAACTTCTTGGTCAAATAGCCCTTACAGAGCCTGGAGGTGTTGGGTCATTGTCCTGTTGAAAAACAAATGATAGACCCACTAAGCACAAACCAGATGGGATGGTGTATCGCTGCAGAATGCTGTAGCCATGATGGTTAAGTGTGCCATGAATTCTAAATAAATCACAGACAGTGTCACCAGCAAAGCACCCCCACGCTATCACACCTCCTCCTCCATGCTTCACAGTTGGAACCAGACATGTGGAGATCATCTGTTCACCTACTCTGCGTCTCACAAAGATATGGCGGTTGGAACCAAAAACTCAAGGACAGATTTCCACCGGTCCATTTCATGTGTTTCTTGGCCCAAGCCAGTCTCTTCTTCTCATTTGTGTCCTTTAGTAATGGTTTCTTTGCAGCAATTTGACAATGAAGGCCTGATTCTTGCGGTCTCCTCTGAACAGTTGATGTTGAGATGTGTCTGTTACTTGAACTCTTTGAAGCATTTATTTGGGCTGCAATATCTGAGCCTGGTAACTCTAATGAATGTATCCTCTGCAGCAGAGGTAACTCTGGGTCTTCCTTTCCTGTGGCGGTCCTCATGAGAGCCAGTTTCATCATAGCGCTTGATGGTTTTTGCAACTGCACTTGAAGAAACCTTCAAAGTTCTTGAAATATTGACTGACCATGTCTTATACTAATGATCGACTGTCATTTCTCTTTGCTTATTTGAGCTGTTCTTACCATAATATGGACTTGGTCTTTTACCAAATAGGGCCATCTTCTGCATACCACCTATACCTTGTCACAACACAACTTATTGGCTCAAACGCATTAAGAAGGAAAGAAATTCCACAAATTAACTTTTAACAAGGCACACTGGTTAATTGAAATGCATTCCAGGTGACTACCTCATGAAGCTGGTTGAGAGTGTGCAAAGCTGTCATCAAGCCAAAGTGTGGCTACTTTGAAGAAGTTTAACACTTTTTTGGTTACTACATGATTCCATATGTGTTATTTCATAGTGTTGATGTCTTCACTATTATATTACTATTATTTCTATTAATGAAAACGGGTCAGGAGATATACTTGTTCAAAGTTTGGTAGGGGACAAAAAGTCTAATTTGCAGAAAGTCTATGTGTGGAGTCATATGGGAAGTTGTTGCTCATGAGGGGCTGCATATATCTCCAACACGTCATGACTGTAGCTCAAACGGGAGAGGAGATATGCTTGTTTAAAGTGTGGAATTTCAGTTTATTACTAGAGCAGAACTAGGTAATAGCCGGAGTAGTTTAATAGCAAAACCACCGGTCTAATTGTCAAAGGAATTTAACAATTCCTAGATGAGCTCATTAACCAATTCAATTAAAATCATTCTGTCTATTTCTAAGAATTTGTAAGATCCTTATTTGCATGACAGAGACCAGTCTATTAAAATTAAAGTCTATTAAAATTAGCCAATAGTATTTATTCTCGGAGCACGCTGCTCATAGAACCATGTACAACAGCTTATATTTCACATATGACGTCATGGGTTATAAAATGTATCTCCTCCTTTTATAGATCCTTTCAATGCACCAACTCCAACTAGTTTCAGCTCTGCAGAGGAGGACCAGTTCATTGATATGACGTCTGACTCCACATTGAGACTGAGGTTCACATCACAGACACTGAGTGAATTCTGGCTGAGTGTAGAGAGGCAGTATCCACTCTTAGGGCAGAGGGCCATGGGCATTCTTCCTCCTTTTACAACAACTTATCTTTGTGAGACTGGCTTCTCTGCTGTTGCTGCACTGAAGACCAAGTACAGGTCCCAGCTAAATATTGAGCAGGATTTGAGAGTTGCAGTATCATGCTTCAAACCCCTCTTCGAAAAGCTGTGCTCTGCAAAACGTGCTCATTGTAGCCATTAATCCTGACTTCCTCATTTTGATTTTTTTTAAATCAGCACAAATTGTTTTATTCATTTTTGTTTTATAGGTCAAAGTGTTTCATATATTGTGCTCCTGAGTTAATGTTGCTGATCAATTTGAATTTATTATTTATTGATTATATTTTATTTTTCAGTATCAAATACAATGGATACAATGTTATGCAGAGATGTACTTATAACAATTATATAGACAAATGATACTATTTACAGTCGTGGCGGAGAGTTGGGGGGCGTGAAATATTTACTTCTTCCTAGGGGGGCGCAACAGAAAATAATTGAGAAGCACTGCTTTAGACACACACACACACATTATAAATCAGATATAGTAAAACAGGGTAGAATTAAATTAGTTCTAGTTCTAGTTAAATGTATACATTGTTTAGCCATTATTCATAAAATTCATAACAATAATGAATAACAAGACATGGGTAACAAAACCCGTCGCGCACCAGTCAACATGTGCACAAGCACGTACAATAAACATTCCACACAAAGACATGGGGGGGAACAGAGGGTTAAATACACAACACGAAATGAGGGAAATGAGAACCAGGTGTATAGGAAAAGAAGGCAAAACAAATGGAAAATTAAAAGTGGATCGACGATGGCTAGAAGACCAGTGACGCCGACCGCCGAACGCCGCCCGAACAAGGAGAGGAACCGACTTCGGTGGAAGTCGTGACAGACTGGTATGTCCTAGAAACGTAGAGTAGTGTGTAATGGTAGCTGAGACATGTATGTTGTGTGTATAATATTTTTATTTATCTAACTTAAACAATCTTTTCATAAATAAGCAAAAGGCAAAAAGTTTTACTTTTAGCCCCGATCTCCCTTTGTATTTTAACTCAAACCATTAAGGACACAGGGACTGTCAATCCTATATTTCAAATACTGTATGTAAAAGGAGAATTATTAAACACAATTATTGTACATTTCTAAATATTTAACACTTAAATCAAATCAAAAATATAATTTTATTGGTCACATACACATGGATAGCAGATATTAATGTGAGTGTAGCTTGTGCTTCTAGTTCTGACCGTGCAGTAATATCTAACAAGTAATCTAACAATTTCACGACAAGTGTAAAGGGATGAATAAGAATATGTACATATAAATATATGGATGAGCGATGTCCATGTGGCATAGGCAAAATGCAGTAGATGGAATAGAGTACAGTATATACATATGAGATGAGTAATGTAGGGTATACATTATATGAAGTGGAATTGTTTAAAGTGACTAGTGATAAATTTATTACATCCAATTTTACTTACTGTAATATGCAATTTATCAATGTATTGACCTTTATACCTAATGATTCAACAAACTTGGAACAGCAAGGACTGTTCTGTACTTTGGGTAGTGCGCAATCTAGTTACTCATTAACTGCTGACAAGGCCATCATAGTTTCATCACTGCATGGTTAGATCTGTCCATGTACGGTACAAAATGTTTACATTATATTCTTTCCAAAAGTTTAGAGATTTTTGGCTATGGTACTGAACATAGCTGAGTGTTGTAGAAGAAAGTAACTAAAACAGTCCAAAACACCAAATCTATAGTGGTTCCCTGAGTCTGTAAAAGTCATTTAGTAAACTAAGGGGACTCCTACAGTGCTTAGGGAAGGGGAGGAGCATGGCTTTCTTCAACACAAAGGAATTGAATCTGTGCTCCAGACTGGCTCAGAGAGAACAAAGAGGAAAGAACATGGGCTTTTTGCTTCCAATCCTTCTGGCTTTGCTAGCCTCTGTGCTGGGAGGCCTCTACTTCCTTGGGGCCTTCAGGCAGCGTCGACCCGGGGAACCCCCACTGGACCGGGGCCCAATCCCCTGGCTGGGCCACGTCCTGGAGTTCCGTAGGGACACTGCAATGTTTCTGGAGAGAATGAAGAGGAAGCATGGGGATATTTTCACCATACAGCTGGGAGGATTATATTTCACATTCCTCATGGACCCTCTGTCCTTCGGGACGGTCGTGAAGGAGGCTCGCGCCAAGCTGGACTTCACCAAATTCGCACAGCAGCTGGTGCAGAAAGTGTTTGGTTACAACTCCATGGAGAATGACCACAAGTTTCTGCAGATGTCCAGCAACAAGCACCTGATGGGGGATGGTTTGGTGGTAATGACACAGGCCATGATGAGCAACCTACAGAATCTAATGCTGCACAGTGTAGGGACAAAGCATGATAGAAATACGATCTGGAATGAGGATGGCCTGTTCAACTACAGCTACAATATTGTCTTCAGGGCAGGCTACCTGGCTTTGTTTGGTAACGAGACACCCAAATCCCCGGGGAGCTTAGAGAAAGCCAAAGAGGTCGACAGAGACGAGTCCCAGGAGCTCTTCCGTGAGTTTCGTAAGTACGACCAGCTCTTCCCCAATCTGGCCTACGGGGTCCTGCCTCCAGGGGAGAAGAGGGAGGCAGAGAGGCTGAAGAGGTTGTTCTGGAACATGCTGTCAGTGCAGAAGATGAAGACTAAGGATAACATCAGTGGCTGGGTGCGCGAGCAGCAGCAGTTGAGGGAAGAGCATGGCATGGAGGACTTCATGCAGAACAGATACATGTTCCTCCTCCTCTGGGCTTCCCAGGGGAACACCGGCCCTGCTGCCTTCTGGCTTCTCCTTTACCTCATGAAGCACCCTGAGGCCATGAAGGCTGTGCAGGGGGAGGTGGAGGAGGTGCTGAAGGAGACAGACCAGGAGGTGAAGCACGGTGGACCCCTCATTGACCTGACCCGGGACATGCTGCTGAAGACGCCCATTCTGGACAGCGCTGTGGAAGAGACCCTCCGCCTCATTGCTGCCCCTGTCCTCACCAGGGCCGTGCTCCAGGACATGTCCCTCAGGATGTCTGACGGAAATGAGTACCGCATCAGAGAGGGAGACAGGGTGGCCCTCTTCCCTTACACCGCTGTTCATATTGACCCAGAGGTCCACCCCGACCCACTCACCTTTAAATACGACCGCTTCCTGACCCCAGAGGGGGGTAAAAAAACTGATTTTTACAAAGGTGGGAAGAAGTTGAAGTACTACAACATGCCCTGGGGTGCTGGGATCACCATGTGCCCTGGGCGCTTCTTTGCCACCAACGAGCTGAAGCAGTTTGTCTTCCTCATGCTCACGTACTTTGACTTTGAGCTCAAGAACCCAGAGGAAAAGATACCTGATATTGACATAAAGCGCTGGGGCTTTGGGTCCATGCAGCCAACCAAAGACATCCAGTTTAGATACAGACTCAGGTTTTAAAACTGAGTGCCTGACATGAACCAGCCATTAACAACTTTGAATGTAAATGTCAATTTTCCGAGCTGTTAATTTGATGTTGATTATTATAAACTAGCTTGCGCCTAAACATGACTTTATCTAGAGTACATAGTACAGCAACAAGTGGTACAGTATTACAATACTGGATATAATTGTTGTGTTTATTAGAGGAGAAATCATCAACTTTGTCTCTCAAAAAAAATATCTTTAAGGATTTGTTTTGAGTCAGCTGGAAAGCAGACATTGCTAAATGGAAAGCTGACATGAGTAGAAAAAAATAAAGACTGTAAAGCTGGTTTACAGATAGTATTATAAATGCACAGATGATCACAACCAACTACATGTAGGAGTTGAGTTGACAATTATTTTAAAATGTGGGAAGAAGTGTACTAGATTGCAGGGGCCTACCCACTGGGGAGCCAGGCCGACACACTGAGGAGCCAGGCCGACCCACTGGGGAGCCAGGCCGACACACTGAGGAGCCAGGCCGACACACTGAGGAGCCAGGCCGACACACTGAGGTGCCAGGCCCAGCGAATCAGATTGTACATTAATAGGGTTCATAGCTTTCACCTGGATTCACCTGGTCGGTCAATATTATAGAAAGAGCAGATGTTCCTAATGTTTTGTACACTCAGTGTATGTCACAGTGCTTCTATGGCTATATACACCATGCCACTGTCTATTTAATTTCTTCATTTAGCAAACAAGACAGCACCATTGCTCTTTGAAAAACATTGTAATGATAAGCATTACATCTTTGTGTTTTTTTCCTCCTGTCATATGTAATAAAATATGCTTTTAAAGCCTTGATTGCCATACAAGTCTTATTGTGCACATGAAATGTGGCCTTGAATGTATTGGCAGAGGTGAAGCTAAGTGAGCAATGACCTGCGACTCTGGGAAACTGTGTCGATAAATACTATAGCCTAGCTCCCATAGATGTGCCCTGAGAAACGCTCAGGTGTACTGCGAAACCTGCCTCTAATGCATTGGTAGAGACTGTCTGGAGTTATTTGGGGTTGAAGCATCCCACAGATTCAACACATAGCTCCCCAACAGCTAAACTAGTAAGCTAGATATAAGGAATCTTTGTGAAATGCTAATCTTGCTAAGCTTACTGTGCACATAAAAGGGTGATGCATACTGCTACAAGTGTCCTAGGGCACCCAGTGGACACAAAGGGCAAATGTGGAAATCAGTCTAAGGTTACTAAAGTTGCTCTCATACTCAGGAAAAAAGTATTGGTTAATAAGGTTGTAGAGTATATTCTCACTTTAGTTTAACATTATGGCCTTCAACCATAATAATAAAATAAAAAACCTAGAAAACATCAAGCCCTAATTCAGATCGAATTCATTGTATTTCTGAAAATAGACCAATATTAGCCTGGGATGGCTTCTAACAGACCCCATAACAGACAAGTAATAGGGTTACTTGAATTAGGCTTCTTATTAATGCTGGGCAGCCCAACATGGCAGGGAAATATACCGAACTTCAGCCTCCATAGTGCTGCCTGCCTTGTGTTCAACAATATGGGCCATGATTCCTGAACACTGCATATAGTGTGATTGTACTGTAATGCCTGGGGCAAGATAATCATCAGTTCAAACAGAGAATATTTACTCCTGTTTTTTCATTGGCAATTTACAACTGAGCTCTGGGAACTAGGCCTGGTACTGAAGACCTGTTTACAACAGTAAACAGCTTGAATTTGTATTGTGCTAGCAATAATAATGCACAATATGATCATCTTTGAAGCTTGTTGTGCCCTTTGAAAGACACTGTCATTTATTCCAGTTTGATTACCTTCATTCTTGATAAATCCACACTATGACATTTTCAATAGTTGAATCTTTCTGACAGCCCTGTCTAAACCATGAGAGACAAAAAGGTTCCGTTGGTCTGTATTCTACCTTTGATAAGGCGTACATTTGATGTAATATTAACAAATTGTCTTATGGTCAAACTACATGATGTACTCTTATGTTAAGTTTATAATGTGCATTGATAATTACAGAAAATGTAGAAACTACATTGGAAAGAAAGAGGAAAAACTACTGTTCATATAATTGGAATAGGACTTTTTGGGTGTAAATGGGTGTAAATTCACCTTTTACGTTTGTCCACATTAATACATTATTTTGCTCTACATATTTAGAGAAAACTGTAGTGGTTACTCTCTCTGGTGGACAGCGAGCGAGTCGACTCTGGTTTCCGCCTCCCTCCACTCAGAGCCTACATGGACGACATTACAACATTGACCACCACTGTCCCATGCACCAGGAGACTGCTCAGAAAACTTGAGGAGAACATCAGCTGGGCCCGTATGAAAATTAAACCATCCAAGTCACGCAGCATCTCGATTGTGAAGGGAGTACTCTCTGACCTGAAATTCTTCATCGGAGATGACCAAATCCCAACAGTGTCTGAGCAGCCGGTAAAAAGCCTTGGAAGGTGGTATGATGCAAGCCTGAAGGACAAAGACCAGGTGCAACAGCTGTGCAAAGACATCAGTAGTAGCCTACAGTCCATCGACAACACCCAGCTACCTGGAAAGTTAAAGGCCTGGTGTCTGCAGTTTGGTCTCCTACCCCGGGTGTTGTGGCCCTTAGCACTGTATGAGGTTCCAATCTCAAAAGTGGAGAAGATGGAAAGAGGAGTCACAGGCTACTTAAAGAAGTGGCTCGGAGTTCCACGATGCCTTGCCACCATAGGCCTCTATGGAGATGGTGTCCTCAAGCTGCCCCTCACCAGTCTAACAGAGGAATTCAAGTGTGCAAAAACCAGGCTCCAGATAACACTGAATGAATCTCGAGACCCAGTGGTGAGCAACAACGCGCCGACCTTGGCAACTGGGCGCAAATGGAGGCTAGGAAAAGCAGTCCAGGAGGCAACAGCAGCCCTCAGACATGCTGACATTGTGGGTCATGTTCAGCAAGGGAGAGGAGGCCTTGGGCTAACTAGCCGTGCTGCTTGGAGTAAGGCCACTGCACCAGAGCGGCGGAAGATGGTAGTGCAGGAAGTACGCCATCAGGAGGAGGCTGCAATGAGGGCCAAGGCAGTCTCTCTTGCCAAACAGGGACAGTGGACTCGATGGGACAGTGTGGAGAAGAGGAAGATCAGCTGGAAGGATCTGTGGGCCATGGAAGCGAGGCGGTTGAGTTTTTCAATCAGAGCAACATATGACGTCCTTCCAACACCAGTTAATCTTCACCAATGGTATGGTGAAGATCCGGACTGTGCCCTCTGTTCCATGCCAGCCAACCTCAGGCACATTCTCACAGGGTATAAAACAAGCCTCACCCAAGGACGCTACACTTGGCGTCACAACCAAGTCCTTAAAAACCTTGCGTCCGCCCTGGAGGACAAGCGAGCTGCCACCAACTCCCTACCACCCACAGCAGCATCACACTCCTTACGGACAAACTTTGTCCGCGAAGGGGTTAAACCACCGAAGAGCGGCTCTACACCATTAGAGCGAGACCAGCTGCGCTTGGCCCGCGACTGGAAAATGCTAGCTGACATTGGCCGGCAACTTGTGTTTCCTCCGGAGATCGCAACCACCACCCTAAGACCTGACATGGTGCTCTGGTCCCGTTCACTCAATAAGGTCTTCATCATTGAGCTCACAGTACCCTGGGAAAACTCAGTAGATGAAGCTTATGAGCGAAAACATCTGCGCTATGCTGATCTAGCTGCCGAAGCACGGCATCATGGCTGGAACACAGAAGTCCGACCAGTGGAGGTGGGCTGCAGAGGTTTTGTGGCAACATCTACAACCAGACTGCTTAGAGACCTGGGAATTAAGGGCCAGAGCCAACGTTCGGCAATCAAAGCTGTATCAGAGGCGGCAGAAGGCAGCAGTCAGTGGCTCTGGATGAAGAGGAAAGACCCCAGCTGGGCCCCAAAGTGAGAGGGCCAGGAGGTATGCGGTCAACAATGCTTGACTCAGGGAGGAGGACGCCCCTGCCATGCGTAGTCCCATGGGATGTTGGCTATCAACAACAAGGCAACTCCTATGACTAATTGGGAATGGGACGCAAGCGTAGGATTGATCACCTTGTCGCTGGCCGCCTTTGGGGAGGGTGTATAGTGTGAAAGGCCGAAACACCCTAGGAACCAAAGGTACACTACTGACGATGCGCTCCCCAAATTTCACCACGCTCACTGTTCATTAACTCTTGGAAGTGCTTGCACAAAGGATAGTAACATCTCATCATGTGTTCTTGGAATCCATCTGAGTTGCTGCCATGAAACACACACATACACACACTGTTAGTTAAGTCACAAGGCTCTGTAGCTCTGGAGGTTCATAGCAGCATCAGTGACAACTTTCTGGGTGAATAAACAGCTGTAACAGAACAAGTCATCCTGGATGAAATAAACAAATAGTCGAACTACAGTAGTTGAGCAAGAGCACCACCAGTCATGGAGGCTACCGACTGACCAAGCCAGGGAACAATGGGGCCATTGGCAGGAATCCTGAGTGTCTTGCCTGTACTTGGTGGTGAGGGGTTTTGAAGAAAAATGAGCCATTGTCTCTCTCTCTCTCTCATCCTGTTTCCGAACCTCAGCAAAGCTGAGCAATGTCTCTGGAAGCCGTCCCAGGATGCTCCACTGTGAAGAATACTAGTCTGGTCAAACCTCGCTGGCCCCATGGAGAGGTAGGTGTGCCTTCATTATTGTTATCCATTTGTGATGCTCTTGTTTTACCTCAGGGGTCTTCTGATGTATTTTTAGGTAATGCTATGTACATATTCTAATTATGAGGGCACCAGGCAGATCAGGCAGCTGCCCTCTGGGCAGTGGTCACACCGGTACATTTTTGCATGTTATTTCCAAAGAAGCTTTCTTCGATTCTTATAGACCATATCATTTACAGTATTTACAATCAAAGGAGAAGTACACTGAGTGTTGTTACTGTTTCTGTATGTCAGTTACCTTCGAACTGCAGACTACAATCAATCAATGTTGCCTTGGAGGCTGCTCTGCAGGGTGGTCAAGAGCTGGCACAGCCATAACATCTGTTTTAAACCTAACCCTAACTTTATTCTTAACCACAATGCTAACTCTAATGCCTAAGACCAAAAAACACGTTTTTGTTTTCATGAATTTTTTACATATTGACAATTTTGACGTTGCAGCTGACCCATCTAGCGTAAACCACTCAAATCATTTTTTATTTGTCACATGCTTTGATGTCAGAAGGTGAATTCACCAATTTGTAAGTCGCTCTGGATAAGAGCGTCTGCTAAATGACTTAAATGTAAATGATGTAAATGTAAACAACAGCTGTAGACTAAAAGTGAAATGCTTACTTATGGGTCCTTCCCAACTATGCATTAAGGAATATGATTGTTATTTGTATACAGCACAGTGTGTATTCTCTTCCCTTTCTGTGAGTACATTAGAATAAATAGGATTTTTGTACCCTATCAAATTTAATAACCACCAATTCAATATTGGTAATTGAATGTCAATGAGTTTATATACCACGTATCTTCCTTGAGTTATTGTATTATCATTATTGCATTGTGTTATCATGTCTTTAATGGCCATGATTCCTGAACACTGCATACAGATAAATGGAGGATGACCTGATGTACCCTTTAACGGGCTGACGAACCAAGTCACCCTTTAACTCAGGTTGACATTTATTGCCAAGAGTCCTACCCTAGAGGCAGAACAAACTGTAATAACAAGATCATTTCTAAAAATATTATGCTGATTTCATTCAAAAACGTTACTTTGTATCAAAGTGTAATTGTCACGACTTCCATCGAAGTCGGCCCTTCTCCTTGTTCGGGTGGTGTTTGGCGGTTGACGTCACACGCTTTCTAGTCACTACCGATCCATTTTTCTGTTTTGTTTTGTTTTGTCTGATTATACACACACCTGTTTTACATTCCCTCATTACATTCCCTATTTAACCATCTGACAAACATTTCTGTTCTGTCTGTGATTGTTCATGTCGTTAGTGGTTGTGTTTGAGTTGTGTTGTATGTTCCTATTTGGAATTTTGCTTTATTCTTTGAGTAAACTCAGTTGGATTACTCTATACATGTGTCCTGCGCCTGACTCCGCTTTCACTCTGCACCCAATCGCTGACAGTAATAACAAGATCATTTCTAAAAAGATTATGCTGATTTCATTAAAAAAAAGTCACTTTTATCAAAATGTTATCAAAGGGACTTTTTTTGAATGAAATCAGCATAATCTTTTTAGAAATGCTCTTGTTCTTACAGTTTGTTCTGTCTCTAGGGTAGGACTCTTGGCAATAAATGTCAACCTGAGTTAAAGGGTGACTTGGTTCGTCAGCCCGTTAAAGGGTACATCAGGTCATCCTCCAGTTAACTGTTGGCACACTACAAAAGTGGATTAGCAACAAGGTCATTCACCTTGTCACCCTGAATCACACTTGAACCAGAAAGAAAGTTCAAATAAATGATTTTTCATTGTAATGAGACTACTATCCAAATACTTTTCAGCCGGACATTGCAGCTGTATTGGGGGTATTTCAATAATATCATGGTCCTGTTCAATGACTTCATTGATAGTTGGTATGTAATAAACATTATCAGTATGCCCAAACCCCTAGACATGTGCTGCGCGTTGGCAGTGTAATAGTTACTCAATGGCAATAAAATCTATTGAGATTCATATTTGTTATTCTGCTGGCATTCCTACAGTGACTATTGCATGTTACTAGGCTACCAGCCTTACTCAAAGTTTTACATGCGGTGTCATACTGGGGTGAAGATGATCAGTGTAGGCTCACCTCAAGCCAAACACCTGATGCCTTCTGTAAGTCTCAACCAACAAGTCATAAAATACCGATCCCATATTTAAAAAAAGGAATGGGCTGCTATACAAAGGGGTCATGCACCTACTTTCTTTTTTTTTTTTTTTTTTGGAGGGGGGGGCACTGATGGCCAAATGTGATATCTTTGAATTAATTATGCATAAAATATACAATACATTTTATATGCTCAGCTTACAAATGGGGAAAAAAGGTGGTTTCTGCTATGTAAGAACAAAGGAGGCTCTGACGGTGTGACAGATGCACCATAGGCTAAGCTATCAGATTCAACACATTATTGAAATATATCTAATATGTTACCCTGTCTGTTTGCATCCACTTCTGATGTAAATGTGTAATTAGTGAACATTTTTTTATTGTGTCCCATGAAACCCTACAGTGTTGCTACGGTCCTAGTAGAACAAAAGCTTGTCAATTCACTTACAAAGTAGGCTGGATCTGATTACCTAATTCTGACCACACTTTTACTGTAGCATTTGTTACAGGCTAGGCTAAGGATTGTGTAGTGATACAATAGAGAGCCTTTTGTCATATTGTTGGAGTGGCCTACGACCCTGAGACAGTGTGCACACACAACCATTCAGATACATGGATGCCACCTAGTGGTTTAAAACATCCACTGTCAAAACCAGATATGGTGGGGAAATTACATCCTGCTTACACACGTTTGTATAGAAATTACATTCTGTATCAGTAACAATGAATATGACCTCTTGCATTAAGAAATAAGATTGTTCTTTGTATACAGAAAGGGGCATATTCTATCCCTTCCTGTGAATACACAGTGTAAAGTGGCAGTTCCACTGATGTCAGAAGGTGAATTCACCAATTTGTAAGTCGCTCTGGATAAGAGCGTCTGCTAAATGACTTAAATGTAATGTAAATGTAAATACACCAGGATAAATAGGATTTTTGTACCCTATCAAATTTAATAACAAGCAATTCAATATTAGTAATGGGATGTCAATGAGTCTATACACAGCATATCTTCTTTGAGTTTATTTAGTTTCAGGTAAGACCCAGATGCAGACGACATCAAAGTAACAGTTTATTAATCAAACAGGGGCAGGCAAAAGGCAGGTCAAGGGCAGGCAGAGGTCAGTAATCCAGATAGGTGGGGCAAAGGTACAGGATGGCAGGCAGGCTCAGGGCAGGTAAAGGTCAGTAATCCAGATAGGTGGGGCAAAGGTACAGGATGGCAGGCAGGCTCAGGGCAGGTAAAGGTCAGTAATCCAGATAGGTGGGGCAAAGGTACAGGATGGCAGGCAGGCTCAGGGCAGGTAAAGGTCAGTAATCCAGATAGGTGGGGCAAAGGTACAGGATGGCAGGCAGGCTCAGGGCAGGTAAAGGTCAGTAATCCAGATAGGTGGGGCAAAGGTACAGGATGGCAGGCAGGCTCAGGGCAGGTAAAGGTCAGTAATCCAGAAAGGTGGGGCAAAGGTGCAGGCTGGCAGGCAAGCTCAGGGTCAGGGCAGGCAGAATGGTCAACACCGGGAAAACTAGGAAACAGGACCAATCGAGAGATAGTACTAGTCAAAACTTATCAAACATAGTCTACATAAAAACCACAAATCAGCACTAACGAGCTGACTTCAATACCTTGATCTCGTTATTACAGCGTTAGTCATGAAATATCACTTAGACGGTGGCAGGAGCAAGAGCCATAGATATGCAGTTCTGGTGTCAGCTATTGTTGCATGAGAAAACACTGCATCGCAAAGCTACAGCTAGGAAGTATTGGCTGATATGATATTAGGCCTGCAGTAGCATTGCCAGTGGCCGAAGTTCACTGAGTTACTGGTTCTGCCTCTTACACTGCAGGTTGTTAGAGTACTAAGAGTTTTGGTGGTGGTGTTTTACTGAGCATTTCTCTGCTACTGAAATCAAAATGACCCTGAATAGGTCTGCTACTCTTTGGGCCTGGCCTGGGTCCACCCCATGACACGGCAGTTATGACAAGGTAATGTCAAAGATTACGGACCTCCAGCAATCCAAAAATGGTTTCTAATTTGTTGCTTGGTTTGGTTTAAGGGGAAGTTGTGTAGAGTGATTCTTCTGGTGACCTGATAATCATGCAGTCTATTTTAGAGCACATCGATGAAATATATCAGGGATTATTGAAAGTCTGGACAATCTACTTTTTTCCCCACAAAATGTTTTCTTTATATTTTTTATATTTTTTTATATATAGACCAAAGTATCAGCTAACACACCATGTAAAGAAACAACCTCGTAATTATTTTTTTTCCTTCTTCATGAAATATAAAAAATGGATTTGTCAACTCTGTCAGACGCCATAAAAGGCTTTTCATTCTTAAATGCATGGTAAAACAAGTGTTTGAAACCTTGATTGTTTAATTCTAACATTAGATTATTCAAATATGAAATACGAATCTCCAAATGTTGTTTTTGTTTTATATATAATGTTATATAATGTTCCAGGTCTAATGTTGTTAGCATTTGGCATGTTCTTCTAGATTTAGAACATGTTTTACGGAGTTGACAAAAAGGGCACTTTCTAGATAGCAATTTAGTTTTTCCTCAGTTGCATTGACTCTAAAAACCGCAAAGGTTGTGATGTGTACCTTATGTCTCACATAAAGATGACTGATGGTCAGCTAGTAATGTTACAAACATCTCTAATCATCTAATCATTTATTCTAGACAGATCACATCTTTAATGTTGAGATTAAAAATGCAAAAATATTGCATGAAAATCTATTTAGACATCAGCAAGCATTTCTCTTGCTGCCTCATTGAAGCTAGAACGTCTCAGAATAAATTGACTGGTGCTTTCAACTCAGAACCCAGGTGAATGGACAATTGGGTGCTTTTCTGGCATTTTTCATGCAGTTTTTCATGAAGCAGCTTGGAGTGTGTTTTATACAATCAAGAGACATGGTCCGTACCAAGCAGACAGTATTAAGCACTTGTTAGAACATACAGTCAGGTCCATAAATATTTGGACATTGACCAAGTTATTATTATTTTAGCTGTCTACCACAGCATATTGGAATTTAAATGAAATAGTGCAGACTTTCAGCTTTAATTTGAGGGTATTTACATCCAAATCGGGTGAACGGTGTAGGAATTACAGCACATATATGTGGTCCCCCCCATTTTAAGGGACCAAAAGTAATTGGACAATTGGCTGCTCAGCTGTTCCATGGCCAGGTGTGTGTTATTCCCTCATTAGTTAATTTACAAGTAAGCAGAAAAAAGTCTAGAGTTGATTTCAAGGGTGGCAAAGAGCTGTCACTGCCAGTGAAGCAAGAAATTATTAGGTGGAAAAATCTTAACAAACCCATCAGAGAGATAGCAAAACATTAGGTGTGGCCAAATCAACTATTTGGTACATTCTTAAAAAGAAAGAACGCACTGGTGAGCTCAGGAACACCAAAAGGCCTGGAAGACCACAGAAAACAACTGTGGTGGATGACAGAAGAATTCTTTCCCTGGTGAAGACAAAACCCTTCACAACAGTTGACCAGATAAAGAACGCCCTCCAGGAGGTAGGCCTATCTGTGTCAAAGTCAACATTCAAGAGAAGACTTCATCAGAGTAAATACAGACGGTTTACCACAAGATGTAAACCATTGGTAAGCCTCAAACAGGAAGACCAGATTAGAGTTTGCCAAACATCTAAAAAATCCTGTTCAGTTCTGGAACAACATCCTATGGACAGATGAGACAAATATCAACTTGTACCAGAATAATGGGAAGAGAATAGTATGGGAAGGGAAGGAACTGCTCGCGATCTGAAGCTTACCACCTCATATGTGAAGCATGGTGGAGGTAGAGTTATGGCGTGGGCATGTGTGGCTGCCAATAGAACTGGTTCTCTTGTATTTGTTGTTGATGTGACTGCTAACAAAAGCAGCAGGATGAATTCTGAAGTGTTTAGGGTTATATTATCTGCTCAGATTCAGCCAAATGCTTCAAAATTCATTGGATGGCACTTCACAGTGCAGATGGACAACGACCCAGAGCACACTGCGAAAGCAACCCAATACTTTTTTAAGGCAAAGAAGTGGAATGTTCTGCAATGACCAAGTCAATCACCTGACCTGAATCCAATTGAGCATGCATTTCACTTACTGAAGGTAAAACTGAAAGCAAAACGCCCCAAGAACAAGCAGGACCTGAAGACAGCTGCAGTAAAGGCCTGGCAGAGAATCACCAGGGAAGAAACCCAGCAGTTGATGTCTATGGGTTCCAGACATCAGGCAGTCATTTACTGCAAAGGATTTGCAACCAAGTATAAAAACTCACAATTGAATGTATTAATATATAAGTTTGTACAATTACTTTTGAGCTCCTAAAATTGGGGGGACCACATAAAAGTGCTGTAATTTCTACACTAGTCACCCAATTTGGATGTAAGTATCCTCAAATTGCTCATCTTGATTGTTTCCTTTCAAATCCATTGTGGTGGCGTACAGAGAAATAATGAAATAATGATAATAATGACTCTAAATAGTTATGGACCTGACTGTATGTGGGTGAGGTAATACATGCTTTCTAGATACTACCTACCAAACGTGCAGAAAATAGGATTGGTGTAGCTCAGGTAATACTAATTACATTTTTGGGATCATCCATTAAATTAACAAACAAATCACTTTTAATCTGCAGAAACTGAATTTAAGACAGTCCTTAGGCTTACATCTCACTCACTCCAAGTGCAACATCTGCCTGAAAGATAGAGCACTGATACATCACTTCCTACTGACCCCAGAATAGACACAGCAGCATATGCTTTTCCACTATTTCTCTCAACTTGCATAAACATTAACGGGACATGGATGTCTGCTCATCATGTCAACCCTACAGGCAATGCCAGTCTTCAGGCAAGAGGTTCTGTCTCAATATACATTAGTACAGAATGTATGCACAGAGAAGACTTCATTCTTAGTGTGTTTATACTATCTGAACACAACACAACCAAAACCTCCAGTTAGATATTTAGCAGGCCCAATGTTCTATTGGAACATCTTTTTTGGCTGTAGTTGTAGAAATGTCCTCTTTGTCCGTGTTTGTTCTAAGAAATTGTATGGAGTTACAGCGTATGCATAGTTCTTACGTAATGATAAGCAAGGGTTTCATTGGAGGAAGAGTACTTCAACCATTCCAATTCATTCTCAAGTTGTTTGGTGCAGTCAAAGTTTACAGGCTATTTATGTTCTACATCAGATGTACATTATTCTATTATATAAATGTACAGCAAAATGTCAGGGATCTTGCGCAATATGTTACCACGTCCTACACAACTATATTGCAATGCCTTGTTGACTAAGAGTAGACATCCAAGCTCAGCTGAAGGAAGTTTTTCTGGGATAATGTTGGCATTCACCTCTAGGCTCTTTATCCCCAGTCGCTTCAGTGGACTGGAGCCTCCATCAAACTGGCACGGGACGCACAGAGCCAGGGGGTAGGATAGAATAGGCTTGGATAAAAAATGGAAAGAAAAGTGAACAAATGAGAGAAGACTGCCACCACTCTCAGGAAGCCTATAGGATATACCCCACTCTGCTCTGTGCTGCCTGGGAAGAGCAGTTGGATGGTGTGGGGGAAAGGAGAAGGGGGGGACAAGCACCGATAGAGTTGCATGCTTTTCTCTGGTGTCTTGTGTCACTCTTTTCTCTGGGGGGCCCCGTCCAAGTCACATGGCTGTGCTTGATCTGTTACATAAACACAGACCTCTTTGGCCCCCAGTCGGATCCCATTAACTTAGTTCTGCAGAGAGAAAAAACTCTCTGTGTCTGGGTGACATTGGCAAAGGGCTGAGGAGAGGAAAGCTGTCGAGATGTTCACTTCTTGTTGTCCTTGTTGTTGCATCATTTAAACTACACTGCAGACAGACAACATAACTCTCAATGACCTCCTGAAGGTGATAACTGATTGACATTGAGCATTAGGGTCTCACAAATACATTGTATATTTGTGCGCTTATCAAATGCTTGTGGAAAGGGTTGTTTGAACAGCATGCATCATTTTGTGCAGCAAAAGATGACACACTAAAATGAATCTGTTTGTCAACTCAACAAATCATTTTGTACTTTTATTTTGAGTAGATACAATTCTTGGATGGGATAGCCAACACAAACTTACATTTTCTGTCAGTTTACCATCACACCCTTAAAACCTCTTAAAGATCTGACCCTTTTTTTCACTCAGAACCTGAAGAAAGGATATACACATTCTTGATACCATTTTAAAGGAAACACTTTGACGTTAGTGGAAATGTGAAAAGAATGTTGGAGAATAACACATTAGATCTAGTAAGAGATAATACGAACAAAAAAAACATGTGTTTTCAAAAAAATGGTTCCGTTATCTTTGTAATGCAAGAGAAAGGTCATACATTAAGGTAGGATCCTGGGTGTAATTTAGATTTTGTCCACAAGATGGCAGCAGTGTGTTTCAGACTGATCCAATGAAGAATTACATCCCTACACAATATTTTGTATCAAGTCTGCCAGGAGTTTGCGCAAACGTGCCGAATTGGTCAATTTATACATTTTCAAGTACATAACTATACAGAACATACAAAAATGCTATAATAATACAAAAAATAAGTTTACACACTCCCAGGAATGTCATATATGATGGATCATTAGCTTGCCTACAGAAAATACACTAATTTTCACACATCTAGATGGCCGGGAGGGAGGAGTCAAAGACAGTAGTGGGGTCAAACTGTGGAACGCAGATCCTACATTTAAATATAAAATTGATTTTATCAAACAAATCTATGCTACATTTTATCTCTGGGACCCTCAGGATGACAAATCAGAGCAAGATTACTGAACGTAAGTACATTCATTTACCTTCAGAAGTGAATGTGTCAAACCAATTGCCGTAATAAAAGTGTTTCGTTGTTGTGCACCATACTCAAACAATAGCATTGTATTTTATTTCTGTAATAGCTACTGTAAATTGGAAACTGCAGATAAATTAACAATAATTTAAGCTTTCTGCCCATACAAGACATGTCCCGGAAATTTGGCTGTTGTATTCAATGTTTTCTAGTCAAATTATTGCATATTGAGCAACAACTGGTTTAGGGACACAGTAGAGGTTAAATTGAGTGGCATTTTTTCAATTGGAGTTTACATTAAATGCCGAGCTTGAACAGAAAGTTTCATACACTGTCTTAGTTATTAACCGAGTGAGCACCACTTAATATATAATGACTAACTTATAATAACCAGAACATATATATAAATAGGCTAGTTACTGGACCATCTGTGTCTTTTGGATGGCAGCAAGATTTTGGAGCTGTGCATGTGATCCGACTTGGAGAAGAAGCCACGTGATGGCCTGACTGTGTTGCTTCCCCCAGGGACAGCACAGCACATGGCTGGCTAGATGAACTCCCAATGCTCCAGTCATTCCAGCAGCATCCCCTTTTCTCCTCTAGATCTCCTCAGTCAGATTGGGGGAGGGAGGGATGTGTGGAGGATGGGATGTTTTGAAGCAAGGCCTCTGGAGGATGGGTCCTTCAGGCCCAGCTGGCTTGGTTTCAGAGCCAGCACCGCACTCTGTCCACTCACTCACACAGCCTCACGTCTCAACCACTAAAATGGCTAAGATTCTCTTCTTGAGCACTCTCACCCAGCTCTTCACTCGCTCACCCAGCTCTCCACTCTCTCAACCAGCTCACCACTCTCTCACCCAGCTCACCACTCCCTCACCCAGCTCTCCACACTCTCACCCAGTTCTCCACTCTCTCACCCAGCTCTCCACTCTGTCACCCAGCTCTCCACTCGCTCACCCAGCTCTCCACACTCTCACCCAGCTCTCTAATCTCTCACCCAGCTCTCCATACTCTCACAAAGATCTGGACACTCTCTACTCTCTCACCCAGCTCTCCACACTCTCACCCAACTCTGCACACTCTCACCCAGCTCTCCACACTCTCACAAAGCTCTCCACACTCTCACCCAGCTCTCTACTCTCTCACCCAACTCTCTACACTCTCACCCAGCTCTCCACACTCTCACAAAGCTCTCCACACAGCTCTCCACACTTTCACACAGCTCTCCACACTCTCACACAGCTCTCCACTCTCTCTTAAGTCGGATCACTTTTCACTGGACTCCCATATCATACTCTCATGCTTGAATTAAAAAAAAAACTATATTTCAAGTGGGCCTCTTTTGTCTTCTACTGTTCCTGCAAGCCAGGGGGGAGGCCAATGCCATCACATCAGATCAACTCCTTGAATAGCCTTCTCCTTGAAGTTTGCAGTTGTGTAAACATATGTTGGTCCCCTTAAGTGTGTGTACATTACTGTATTTATACATGGGATATTGCTTTTCAACAGGAAGTTCAAAAATAGCCAACGTTTGTCTTTAAGAACTGTTAAATAATTACTTTTTTTCTGAAAATACTTGTCCCCAGATGAAAAATATGACCAGTAA
The DNA here is from genome assembly GCF_036934945.1 of Oncorhynchus masou masou. NCBI lineage: Eukaryota > Metazoa > Chordata > Actinopteri > Salmoniformes > Salmonidae > Oncorhynchus > Oncorhynchus masou. The sequence continues at coordinate 20,013,872 of NC_088214.1, forward strand.
CCCTAATCCTGCGTCCGAGGTTTCCAGTGATGTCTGAGCAGAAATAAAACATTGATGTGAAACATCAAATTACAGTTGATACAAATGACAAATCTGTTACCCACACACCCCAGTATACTAACGACAGAGATGGATAAGGCTTGCATCTGCTTTGTATCCAGATATACTTCATTTAATTATGATTATTGGCGTCATTGAGGTATCTTTCGGAGGAAGACTGTAAGTCACTACACAGCTATATGTTCATTGTAACACTGGCCAGATACATTTATTTTAACATTAGCCAGATACTGTTTTCTTTATACTGTTGTGCACCAAAGGTATTTGAGTTTAGCTCAAGGTCACTTACAGTATTAAATAGCATACAGTACAATGGCTAGCACATTGGGGAATGATTTTTCCAATTACAACGTATGTATATGAACTATGATTTCTCCTTGGATACAAATATTTCAGCCTGGACCTGAAAAGACTGGACGTAACATAATAAATGTAAATCTGGAACAATCAAATTATTCTCAAAAGTATGATATGTTGCATTTGATATGTTTACATAAGACAGAAGGTTACTTAAGCCCAAAAAATGTATACATACCATATAAAGTGTAACATATCATGATAAAGGGAGGGAGACAGATTTAGGTTTACTATATTAGGTCTACCCCAGAGTCCAGGTTGAATAGTTATGAAGTAGGGATATAGAATATGGGCAGAGAACAATACAATATGAATAAGGCATGGTTTGCTTCCACTGTACACATAGATGCTATTTTAGTCATGTGAAAAAAGCTGGCACATGCACTATTTAACATTGTGTGCTATTGCGTTCCAGTTCTACGGCCTGACAAAAAGCCTTGAGTGTAAACACCATGTCGGAAAAGACGCGGTGCGTAGGGCAGAGTGGGACCTGTCCACCAGTCCCATCTTTGGCCATCCGCCTGGATGGAACGTCTAAATATTTGGACATCTGATATGACTGAGCGTACCTGTTGGATACATTCAAACGAATCTGGTGTAAGGCAATGTGGTTTTTATCTCTGGGTGGCACTTTGGAGAGTGGATATCCCAGCAGGCTCTCCCTCTCACTCTCTCTCTCTTTCTCCATTGTTGATTGTTACAATTGAGGACACCTGTTATAATTATGACATATAAGTAGAAGTACAGTTGTTCCGTGTGTGTGTGTGTGTGTGTGTGTGTGTGAATGAGAGAGAGAGTGAGAGCACTCACACGCATGACTAGCCATATGCCAACTACTGTGAAGATGCGGCTACTTTACACATTTTCAAGGCAAGCTATAACATACAGAACTATAGCTGTACAGGTAGCCTAGGTATGGGGAGGTGAGGAGAGGCAGTTGTGTGGAGATAACCATGTGTTGCTGAGATCAGAGAAGTGGCAGAGAGATGGAGAGCTGTCATGTGTGTTACTTACTGAGTGTAGAGGTATAGGGGGTGGGTGTTGAGCAATGTTGAGCTATAGGGGGTTTGTGTTGAGCAGTGTTGAGCTATAGGGGCTGGGTATTGAGCAATGTTGAGCTATAGGGGCTGGGTATTGAGCAGTGTTGAGCCTTAGGGGCTGGGTATTGAGCATTGTTGAGCTATAGGGGCTGGGTATTGAGCAATGTTGAGCTATAGGGGGTGGGTGGGGAAGAAAAGGGTGGGGGTATTGCCACTAACAAGCCTCCCTCAGCTGGGTGGGTGTTCATTTCAAACTGCAGTCAGATGTCCTTAAGTTTGACCCTTCTGATGAGGGTCACTTGCCAGGGGAGGGAGGGAGAGATTTTTTTCTTCTCTTTTTTATACTTCCTTCTTGGGCAGAAGGCTGGCGTAATAGAAACCAGACACGAGTCAGAATGTGAGGCATTCAGAGGAGAAAGAGTTCAGTTCCGTCCTCACTCAGTGGATAAACAGAAAAGAGAGGGGATAGACAGAAAATGCTGTAATAACATATAGTCTTATGATGTTTGTTGTTTTTACTATGTGGGGAAGCTAATGTTGTTGTTAGCTAGTGGGGGTCACGGCATCAGATCAGGATCAGGATGGATCCTCCATGCCATTGCTGTTGTGGAGACTCTGCACAGGAGCTCTAGAGATGGCCGTGGAAATGTGGACAAAGTTATGTTTGAACAGAGCGTGCGGTGCAACTTCTTTTCCAGGTGGGTTTTCTCAGTTCTCCGTCAAAATTATCTCCAAACCCTAGGATGCCTATCTCTGCAGAGTTACCATATTTTCTACAGTCATACTGCAGGTGTTGTATTTGGGAAATAGAAAGCTGATTTCAACCCATAAAGAACTTGTCTCTGATTGTTAATGATTGAAATTGAATTATAGTTATTTTTTATAGACTGAAAATGCAATATGAAATTCCAAGAACTGTGTCTGGGTAAAAATTCTAAATGCAAAAGTAGAATGTAAAATAAAACTGTTATGCCAGGTGTACCACCGTTTTAAATCCACAGGGTAAAAGTATAGCTTAGAAATAACATTGAGATAAGTGTCTATTAGAAATACTCAAGGGTTTTGTTCCATATGCTCAACTAGGGCTGAAAATTGCCAGGGACCTCACCATGCAATATTATTATGATACTTAGGTGCCGATACGATGTGTATTGCGATTCTCACGATTCTATATGTATTGCAATTCGATGCTGTGATTTTATTGCGATTCGATGTTTCAAACATATTGCTCACCATGTGTCTTCTGCAGAGGGACAAGACAGAGCCATGAGAACAAGTTTTGATCAGTCAGGGAAATAAAAGTGCTGAAAAGAATTGGCTCACTATTTAATAATAAGATTGAGAACAATCTATAAAGGGAAACAGGTAGCCTAGTAATTAATTAAGAGCTTTGGGCCAGTAACTGAAAGGTCACTGGTTCAAATCCTGAGACAACTCGACGAAAAAGTCTGACGATGTGCCCTTGAGCAAGGCACTTATCCCTAATTGATCCTGTAAGTCGCTCTGGATAAGAGCATCTGCTAAATGACTAAAATGTAAATGAAGGAAAAATACTGGAGTTTTGCTACAGCCAACTAGCACAAAAATTATATTGCGATATTGTCAAAAAAGATACATCGTCAAAAATATTCCTATACGTAAATTTATCAATCCTTTCCGTCATCACTATGCTCATCACTTTAAAGCCCAGTATGCCTCCTCGCTCTGACAACAATTTAATCTCAAACATCTGCATCCTTTAGTCCCGCTGTGTAAAACGTATTTTGCAGCAAAAAAAAAAGTAGTTCAACTTGACATACACCTCTGACCAGGGGCACAACTTTCAGTGGGGACGGGGTGACACCCATCCCTCCCAGTTTTATCATTGGAGTGTGATACAAAAGTTGGCAAGGTGTGCTTTAGGACCATGCGGACGCCTCCGAGCTGTCGGGTAGGCTGTTAGAGAGTTTATCTAACTGGATATTTTTTTTGCATCTGATACCAAGTTATTTGCAATTCTATATCATGAATATTCTCCCAGGCAGCTACAACCTCAACATTTGTTCATTTCTAATATTGGTGGTTCCCAGTTGGAGAGACAGATGGTGATGCAACCTGTGCAATAATGGGGATAGAGATTAAATCCAGAGAAGAAATTCCACGCAATTACAGCAACATGTGCTACTGCAACTTGTTTACACCAGACTTGTAAATGCTTGTTCTACAGTTGTAAGATATTGAGGTATAGTTCTTGTTATTGTTTTCTCCTTATACAGATTTGTGCGATTTGGAATATATTTGACGTGTTCAAAATATTGGTTTAGATCATGTTCAATGATGAATAAAAGTGATAAACTACAACTTTTCATTAGTTATTCATAATAGGACACAGGTCAACGGTCAAGGTCAAGATCTTGAGGGCAAGTCAAGTTGCACTCCTCAGGTGCGATTGCCTTCAATGGGAGAACAAGGCTGGGGTCAATTCAAATTGTAGGCAGTCAGTTCAGGAAGTAAACTTAACTAAAAATGTATCTATTTTCAATAACTTCTCAATAAACTGAGGAGTAGAAGCTATTAATTTCAAAGATCCCCCCCCCCAAAAAAATGTATACATTAAAATCACTTTCTGAATTGACTGCCTCCAATTCTTATTGACCTCAGCCCTATGGAAGCCCAAAGCATATGAGAGCATCTTTTTGGTCATATCACTCTGTTGTTTTTTCCTTCAGCTAAATCCAGATAATGAAATCGATATTTACAAGATTAATTTATATTAGGAAAGGGAATAAAATAAGTTATGCCTACAATTACAACTCACAGATAAAGATAGTAATTGCGTTCATTAATACAGCATTCTCAAATCATGATTTTTTCAATACTTTGTTAAGACATGTTGTTTACAGAAAGTAAATATTGTTATTCCCCAAAGGCTCTGTTAGCAGACTTGTGAGCATGAATTGCTTTCTTGCATGGGTAACTTGCTCTTTCTGACATGAAGCATGGTATATACAGTACGTGTTAGAGACCCCACAATAAAACATTACAATATCACACAGCGGAAGAGTAGTGTTAACAAGCTACAAAAAACATATTCCCTTTTCAAGTTCAACTGTATGAAATACCAACTGAATAAATAATGTTGCAAACTACCAACAAACCACTGAATTGCTGTATACAGTTCCACCTCTAAAGCAAGCCCTAATTGGGGCACTATTCATAATAAAGCCAAGCCATAATCCTCGATTGGGCTTCAGTTAAACAAACCTGCCTTACCTCAAGATCTAGGCAGTGACGTACTTTAGTGAAGTGTAATTTTACGAATACGGTTTACTAACTTATTACACTAGGTAAGGGTTTCAAATAAGGGTTCACCCACCTATTTTTTACACCCCTGGTCCTGGGGCAGATGAAGAGTTACCCACAGTAGCTGCCATCTGTGGCCTGGCCATGTGGTGCTAGCTGATCCTCCCTCCCTCCTCAGTGTGAGACTGAAGCAGCAGCACTGGGTCTGGAGGGCAGGCCTCGTGGCAGCTAGACAGATGAACAAGCCTCTCCTGTTCACTGTGTTCACTCAAATGGCAGCGAAGGGAGATCAGGGGAGATGGCACGTCCCACGCCAGGGAAAACAGTACTGCTATACAGTCATGATACTATCAACTCACAAAGCGGGCAGTCGGCTTGCTCTGTGTGTGAGGGGAGTAGTAACACTAGTGGGACAACATCCTGGGGTATAGATGGTTTACTTTTGACTTCTAGAATTTGAATTTGTATTAGGATTCCATTAACTAACGCCATGGCGTCAGCTAGTCTTCATGGTGTCCATAGAACTTAAAAGAGATTGCAAAAAATTACATTTACATTAAGACATTACAAACATTTAACAGGTAGACAGACGTCTCTAGACTAAGATTCAACAGCCGATCTGAGAGACCCAGGTCAACATTCAAGGGAACCTATAGGGATTCTCTCTCAGAATACCGAGACCAGCACACAGAGACACCTCCACATATGTGTTCTCTCTCTCCTCCTCCATATGCCTCCTATCTTCATATCACCCAGCTGCATCACTCAGTACACTCCGTTAACCTGGGGAGAATTAATCTAGTTATCCCTTCATTCAGCCATCAGAAGCTGCATCATTAAATAATATGAGAATAGTAGAAGCTTTTGAGTAATCTTTACAATAAGTTAGGTACCCCTCACTATGTATGTATATGTTTGACTAGTCTAAGTTATAGCCTATGCAATGGATTACAATTTAAATGAATTTTATATCATTGTCAGACTGGTAGGAATTTGTGTGATATGTCATAAAACATTTGTGTGTTTTTAGCTAAATTGAATTGATCATTAACATTATTTAAAAAATAATCACTTCAATAGTTTTATGTGTGTTTAATAATTATAGTCTATAAGAAAGGACATACAAGAAAGCCAAATTAGGACATAGTTTTTTTGCACATGGAAGTGAGTGGGAACAGTCTATTAATCATTTGATTAATTTCAAACGGGGCCCAGGGATTATCTTCATAGTTGTTGCTTTTAATTAACATTAGTCTGTTGTGTTGTGTCCCTCTGAGGTCTTGCATGTCCAACGCCTTGGTTGACACTGTAGTGTGAATTTAATTGGATTATCTTGACTGCTGATGGGCTGAGGATCATTAAATGCCTCAGCTTGCCTTACCAAGCAACTTTGGCATCATATACTATTTATTATAGCAAAAGTTGTGTGAAAATATATAATTTTAATGCATTTATTTTGTCTTCGTGTTGGGATTATCTCAATATCAAATCATTTCTGGGTAACCATGAATGACCTTACTATGATTGTTTTCAATTAAAATGCTTAAAAAGAAACAACAATAGTTTCTTTGCAAAGAGCAATTTCTCGAGCAGAATTTTGATAGGACTGTCAGAGTGGAGTGAGTGGGGAGGGGAAAACCAAAAACTAGTTGTTATTGGCAGAGAGCTTTGGAACCCTCTTTCTTATTGGTCTGCTATCTAATTGACCGCCTGTTGACTTAACAGTATTATTCCAACTTCATAGTGTGAAAACATGTATAAAACACAAAAAAAATCACATTTTTGACTGCACTGGGCCTTTAAAAGAAAAGCAAAAGTTTTAATGAACCAAACCCCTAATTATACTTATTCTGTGTTCCCAGATTCTAGTTGAAAAGCCTCTATGACCACCATGAGCTGGAGCTTTCTAACTCGTCTTCTGGAAGAGATCCACAACCATTCCACCTTTGTGGGGAAAGTGTGGCTCACAGTACTCATCATATTCCGTATTGTGCTGACTGCCGTGGGGGGCGAGTCCATCTACTCGGACGAGCAGACCAAGTTTACCTGCAACACCAAGCAGCCCGGCTGTGACAACGTGTGCTATGATGCCTTCGCTCCACTTTCGCATGTTCGCTTCTGGGTCTTCCAGATCATCATGATCTCCACCCCCTCTGTCATGTACCTGGGCTATGCCATACACAAGATAGCCCGCGCTTCCGAGGTGGAGCGCCGGAAGTTCCACCGCCGGAAGAAGCCCATTCAGGCCCACAGGTGGAGGGAGAGCCACCCGCTTGAGGAGGTGTTGGAGAATGAGGACGATGATGCAGAGCCCATGATCTACCAGGAGGACGTGGTGGAAGTCCAGGAGGTCAAGCTGGAGCCGGCCAAGCCGCAGAAACATGACGGCCGCCGGCGGATCATGCAAGAGGGCCTGATGAGGATCTACGTTCTGCAGCTTCTGTCCCGGGCTGTATTTGAGATTGGCTTCCTGGTGGGCCAGTATCTTCTCTATGGCTTCCATGTTAATCCGTTCTATGTGTGCAATAAGGTGCCCTGTCCCCACAAGGTAGACTGCTTCATCTCTCGGCCCACAGAGAAGACCATATTCTTGCTCATCATGTACGTGGTCAGCTGCCTCTGCCTGCTCCTTAATGTTTGCGAGATGTTCCACTTGGGTATCGGAAAGTTCCGGGACACTCTCCGCAAGAGGAGGAACCAGGGGGGGCGACGGACATCGTACAGCTACCCGTACTCCCGTAACATCCCCACCTCTCCCCCCATGTACAACCTGGTCATGAAGTCAGACAAGCCCAACAGGATCATCCCCAACAGTCTTATCATCCACCATGAGAAGAACATGGCCAACAATGCCCTGGAACATCACCAAGAGTGCACCAGTCCAGACGAGAACATCCCCTCAGACCTGGCCAGCCTGCACCGCCACTTACGGGTGGCCCAAGAGCAGCTTGACATGGCTTTCCAGACCTACAATACTAACAAGAACCAGCCAACCTCCAGGACAAGTAGTCCAGTGTCTGGGGGCACCATGGCAGAGCAGAACAGGGTCAACACAGCCCAGGAGAACCAAGGAGCCAGGCCGAAATCAGCCACTACAGAGAAAGCTGCGACCATTGTAAAGAACGGAAAGACTTCTGTGTGGATTTAAGAATGATTAACTTCACGTGGTACAGTAATCATACTGAAAAGCCATTTTTCAATTTCCAGGACCATATTCTGTGGATACTGGAAGATGTGTGAGATGAGACAAGGTATTAAAGGCTTTGGTGCATGAATCGATTGCACTGCCTGAATACACTGTAAAAAGTACAATTTCATTCAACATATAATTGTAAGGCAACCAGCTGCAATAGGATTGTGAGTTTGCTAAACAACATTTTCACACACAACCGTTTTGTTGTGAGTTTGCTCAACAACATGTTTGTTGAGCAAACTCACAATCCTACTGTACGTTGAATCAACATCTTTTTTCTTTTTACAGAATAGATTTAACTTTTGTCACCAGCAGAAACCAGCAGTGTGACATGTCGGATCAGGAGCACACAAAATAGGCACATTGTGACCTCAGAACAATAGTAAACACATTTTTTTAAACAAACAAACAAACAAACAAATACAGTAGTATGGATCCTATTATTAGTATGTTATTGTGTGCTTTAAATGCCATAGCCATTTAAAGCCATAGCCTGAACATAATTCATATCTGCATATGTCAAACTTTTGTAATTTAATGCGATATAAAATAAACCATGCTGGCAATATAATTTTATCCTAGCTATTGAACTGGATTCATTTGAAAAAATATATTTATAATGGTTTTAACTATAACAATTGTGGCCTCGTTAGCCTAGTTAAAAGCAATGCAGTGGTAAGCACTGTTTAATGGTACTATGCTTGAATCATGATGTTTGAAAAATGAACGGTCAACCAAATGTGAAGATTTTTGTTGTTGTTGAGAAATTCAGAACTGTTCAGATTTGCACTTGTAACTTTTTAACTCATTTTGAGTTGTATTATGACATTTAGAGAAATGATGCATGAATAATTTATTTGTTTAAGAAATTTTGGATGTAGTTAGTATAGGTTTTGTTGAAAGAAGAGATGTGACATGTTATGGAACAAATGGTGTTCCAACAGCAGCAAAGATTTGAGCTACACTGTTCTCCATAAAGTCATATTTTAATTCACTCCACTTCTTAAAGTTTTGTCACGTTAGACATTGTCGGAATAAATTAGTTAAAGAAGAAAAAGGTAAGTTGTTGTATTGAAAACTTACCGTAAACCAATTTCTGATCATTTCTGATGTTCTTGTGGGGCATATAATGCATGCTTTTACTTTAAAACATTGCTACATTTTTACACATATGACATATAAAATACAATGTATATAGTCAAAAATCTATCCCCATAAAGTTGACTCCATATTTTCCTATATTTAGGAATTTGTCTTGAATCAAGTAGTTTTCTGCATTGTTTTCATAGTAGATACATAATTCTGCCTTTAGCATTATTATACTCCAGTCCAAAGTGCCTCAAACAGTTAAGATTGTGCTTGTGTTTAATAAAAAAATAAATAAACCTAGATTATGTGTGTCTCTAATTATATGTAATTGTATATTGTATATTGTATGTGAAAGGGGATACCTAGTCAAATATAATGTTATTTGTCACATGCGCTGAATACAACATTTTACCTTACAGTGAAATGTTTACTTCCAAACCCTTAACCAACAATGCTTTAAGAAGTTAAGAAGAAAAACATGTTAAGTAAAAAATGTATAAGTAAAAAATTGAAAATAAAAGTAACAAATAATTAAATAGCAGCAGTAAAATAAACAATAGCGAAGTTATATACGGGGTACCGGTACGGAGTCAATGTGCAGGGGCACCAGTTAGTCGAGGTAATTGCGGTAATATGTACATGTATGTAACAGTATAACTTTAGACCGTCCCCTCGCCCATACCCGGGTGCGAACCAGGGACCCTCTGCACACATCAATAACAGACACCCACGAAGCATCATTACCCATCGCTCCACAAAAGCCACAGCCCTTGCAGAGCAAGGGGAACTACTACTTCAAGGTCTCAGAGCAAGTGACGTCACCGATTGAAACGCTATTTAGCGTGCACCGCTAACTAAGCTAGCCGTTTCACATCCGTTACACTCACCCCCCTTTTGACCTTCCTCCTTTTTCCGCAGCAACTAGTGATCCGGGTCAACAGCGTCAATGTAACAGTATAACTTTAGACCATCCCCCCTCGCCCATACCCGGGCGCGAACCAGGGACCCTCTACACACATCAACAACAGTCACCCACGAAGCATCGTTAACCATTGCTCCACAAAAGCCAACGCCCTTGCAGAGCAAGGGGAACTACTACTTCAAGGTCTCAGAGCAAGTGACGTCACATATTGAAACGCTGTTTAGCGCACCGCTAACTAAGCTAGCCGTTTCACATCCGTTACATGTAGGTAAAGTTAGGTACATGTAGGTAAAATGACCATGCATAGATAATAAACAGAGAGTAAATAATAAATGGAGAAGAGTAGCAGCTTAAAAGAGGGGTCAGGTTAGCCCTTTGATTAGCTGTTCAGGAGTCTTATGGCTTGGGGGTAGAAGCTGTTAAGAAGCCTTTTGGACCTAGATTTGGCGCTCCAGTACCGCTTGCCCTGCGGTAGCAGAGAGAACAGTCTATGACTAGGGTGACTGGAGGCTTTAACAATTTTTAGGGCCTTCCTCTGACACCGCCTGGTATAGAGGTCCTGGATGGCAGGAACCTTGGCCCCAGTGATGTACTGGGCCGTTCGCACTACCCTCTGTAGTGCCTTGCGGTCGGAGACCGAGCAGTTGCCATACCAGGCAGTGATGCAAGCAGTCAGGATGCTCTCGATGGTGCAGCTGTAGAACCTTTTGAGGATCTGAGGATCCCATGCCAAATCTTTTCAGTCTCCTGAGAGGTAATGTGTGTTTGGACCATGATAGTTTGTTGGTGATGTGGACACCAAGGAATTTGAAGTTCTCAACCTGCTCCACTGCAGCCCCGTCAATGAGAATGGGGGCGTGCTCGGTCCTCCCTTTCCTGTGGTCAGTTGCACAGAAACAATGTTGGCAAGTCAAGTTCATAATGGAGTCCATACACAATAAGTATTACCTCCCATGAATCATTACTAAAATATCAATGCCAAAGGAATGTGTACCATAAGGCTGAAAATTAAACATCAAACATGTTCAGTCATGCCAAAACAACTGGCCTACTGACCCGTCAAAATTATTAGATATATTTTTTATAATTTTAAAACATACAATCTATCTGCAGTGAAGCCGCTCAACATTATGTTCAGTCATCCAGCAGACACACCCATCCAGAGCAACCCACAGGAGCAATCAGGGTCAAGCGCCATGCTTAAGGGCACAAGGACAGATCCCCCACCCAGTCGAATTGGGAACCCGAACCATCGACCTCTCGGTCACCAGCCCAAGCTCCCAACTGCCAGGCCACTAACCATCCCAAGATCCCCCCCACAGTTCTCCTCGAGAGCTGCCCCTCAACCAACCAAGTCAACCCCACAGTCCCCCCTGAAAAACCTCCAACTCCACTCCACTCCCCCAATCCCAAACCCTCCCATCTCCATCCCCCCCAAGCCACCGTCCCCCTCCAACCCAACCAAAATGTTGCAACCAAAATGCTCCACATTGATATGATTGGCTGACGGTATGTGGGGAAGGTACATCCTGCATAAACACAAACTCACTTCCTTGACAACTTCCTGCTCCACTAAGAGCAAGAAGTATGAAAGCCCTGACGTCTGCAGATGCTGCATCGCAGTAGATGCTGTACGGCCACTTCAGAGGTCAGATGGACCATGCAGATCCAATCCGACGTCTGCATTGGCCGCACAGCATTTACGGTGATATGGACTCTGCAGAAGTCAAGACATTCATACTTCTTGCGCTTCCCCGAGCAGCACAGAGCTGTTGTGAAGTAACATGTCAATGCGGAGATATGCGGAGCCCTCTGCATTGTTACAAAATTTGAGAGGTGCACAGCGATGCAGTACGGAGCTCAATTTGGCCTCTGTGGGCCTCAGGAGGCTCCGCAAATTGTGTCACACAATCCAAAGTGCGCCTCCGACCACATTTTCGGATCAAGCAACAATTGGCTCTTAGCAACACCAAGTTGGGTTCCAGCAAATCCGTAACCGCAGTCACTCTGCTCTTTTTATAGGCTACAAGATAGATTTTCTTCTAACTGAATTATTTAACTGAAGTTCATAGTAAAGGCTACTAAAATGCTAATATTGAGGATGCCACTGTTTTGAGCAATGTGGGTTAAGTTTTAGACATTTTATTTACAACACAGCTACTTCGTTTTATTTAGGACACAGGAGTTTGGCACTGAAACAATCATCTGATAGGAGCTGGGCCACTCCATTTGTTTGCTTGTTTGGTTGTTGTATTTCCAGGACATTTTCATACGCTTTCTAGGATCACAATATTAAACATTTCTAAAGTTTTTGATATTTTAATTTACACATATTGGGTTTTAATGGTATTATTTTACCATAGTTTCACTCTTGGTCCATCTGCATGGAATTACTTTTGTGCCTTTAACTTGTATTTTTCATTAGGTACAGTTTTATTTCATCATTATTTAACTAGGCAAGTCAGTTAAGAACAAATTCTTATTTTCATTGATGGCCTAGGAACAGTGGGTTAACTGCCTGTTCAGGGGCAGTTAACCCAGCTCGGGGATTTGAACTTGCAACCTTTTGGTTTCTAGTCCAATGCTCTAACCACTAGGCTATGCTGCCACCCCAAATTAATGGAAAAAGTTATTTGTATGTACACTACGTCATCACGCACAGCAAAAATCTACATCTGCAAAAAGTCGGTTTGATGGAAACACCTCTGGTGGGAAAATGCAAATATTGTTTCATGAAGATTTTAGAATATTCACATTAAAATCTGTTGCAAATTGGATGTAAACCAAGCTAATGATATCATGATTAAATGAAACGCTTCCATCTTTGCCTGAAATTTTCTGGTTAAGTTATCCTGCTCTTTTTTTGGAGTGACAGGTCAGCCTCACCCAATGATCCAGTTTGTTTACATCCTAGATAAATATTGGTACTATGTTAGATAGGCTACCGTGCACCTGGATAACTTGCAAGCAACTCGTTTGTTACTGTATAAAGTACCTTGATTGCTAATTCCAGAAGCTAGATGTGTCGATTGTATCACCTGAACTATTATCTATCTTCAGCCCCTAACTATGTTAGCTAGCCAACAGGCTAAGACGTTGAATCACACAAATGACTGTGGTCACTTCTAGATACAGTAGCTACAGTAAAATATAACCAAAGCCAAAACCAATTTTTCTCAACACACCAATCTATGCATATATGTCCAGTAACAATAGCTCCAAGTTATGTGTACTTGCCCAATTTGAAGAGAGTATATGGATAACTTTGCCTTAACATTCTTTAAGTTAGTCCTTGGTGAGACAGTTGACAAAGGTCTTGCTTGACTCAATACTGTTAAAACTGCAAGACATCGACATTATTGCATATAGAGTGTTTTCTTGATCATGTCGACTGGAAGACCAGAGGCTTAAGGCAGATAAGTGTTTAAGTTCATTGATTTGTCATGTCCATGCCATAGCAATCAGTCAGAACAATTAACCATTACAAATGATTTTATTAAGGATATACCCCTTACTGTACACCCGGAGACATTGTTCTACAGGTAGTTATTATTGTCCTTAGAAGAATCACTGGTATTCACGAAACAGGTTACAATTTCCACAAAGTGTTTAACTCGTTTTCTTTGATAATGGTTTCCAACATAAGATTGGCAGAACTTCACTAAACGGTAAGAAAATGTCTATATTCAAATCAAATCAAAGTTTATTTGTCACAATCGTCGAATACATAAGACCTTGCAGTGAAACGCTTACTTACACGCCCTAACCAACAGTGCAATTTTAAGGTAAAAAAAATAGGTAATAGGTGAACAATAGATAAGAAAATAAATAAAAGCAACAGTAAAAAGACAGTGAAAATAGCAGTAGCGAGGCTATATACAGTCGCGAGGCAATAACAGTAGCGAGGCTATATACAGGGACCAGTGAGGCCATATGTACATTTAGGTATGGTTAAAGTAACTATGCGTATATGATAAACAGAGAGTAGCAGCAGCGTAAAGAGGGGTTGGCAGGTTGGGGGTGGCGGGACACAATGTAGATAGTCCGGGTAGCCAATGCGCGGGTCACCGGTTAGTTGGGCTAATTAAGGTAATATGTACATGAATGTATAGTTAAAGTGACTATGCATAGATGATAAACAGAGAGTAGCAGCAGCGTAAAAGAGGGGTTGGGGGGGCGGAACATAATGCAAATACTCCAGGTAGCCATTTGATTAGCTGTTCAGAAGTCTTATGGCTTGGGGGTAAAAGCTGTTGAGAAGCCTTTTGGTCCTAGATTTGGCGCTCCGGTACCGCTTGCCATGCGGTAGCAGAGAGAACAGTCTATGACCGGTGTGGCTGGGGTCTTTGACAATTTTTAGGGCCTTCCTCTGACACCGCCTGGTGTAGAGGTCCTTGATAGCAGGCAGCTTAGCCCCAGTGATGTACTGGGCTGTGCAAACTACCCTCTGTAGTGCCTTGTGGTCAGAGGCAGAGCAGTTACCATACCAGGCAGTGATGCAACAGCTTTTACCCCCAAGCCATAAGACTCCTGAACAGCTAATCAAATGGCTACCTGGAGTATGCTCTCGATGGTGTAGCTGTAGAACCTTTTAAGGATCTGAGGACCCATGCCAAATCTTTTTAGTTTCCTGAGGAGGAATAGGCTTTGTTGTGCCCTCTTCACTACTGTCTTGGTCTATTTGGACCATTCTAATTTGTTGGTGATGTGGACACCAAGGAACTTGAAGCTCTCAACCTGCTCCACTACAGCCCCACCAATGAGAATGTGGGCGTGCTTGGTCCTTCTTTTCCTGTAGTCCACAATCATCTCCTTTGTCTTGATTACGTTGAGGGAGAGGTTGTTATTCTGGCACCATCCGGCCAGGTCTCTGACCACCTCCCTATAGGCTGTCTCGTCGTTGTCGGTGATCAGGACTACCATTGTTGTGTCGTCTGCAAACTTCATGATGGTGTTGGAGTCATGCCTGGTCATGCAGTCGTGGGTGAACAGGGAGTACAGGAGGGGCTGAGCATGCAGCCCTTGGTACCCCCGTGTTGAGGATCAGCGTGGCGGATGTGTTGTTACCTATCCTTACCACCTGGGGGCAGCCCGTCAGGAAGTCCAGGATCCAGTTGCAGAGGGAGGTGTTTAGTCCCATGGTCCTTAGCTTAGTGATGAGTTTTGAGGGCACTATGGTGTTGAACGCTAAGCTGTAGTCAATGAATAGCATTCTCACGTAGGTGTTCCTTTTGTCCCGGTGGGAAAGGGCAGTGTGGAGTGCAATAGAGATTGCATTTGTGGATTTGTTTTGGCGGTACGCAAATTGGAGATGGTCTAGTGTTTCTGGGATAATGGTGTTAATTACCAGCCTTTCAAAGCACTTCATTGTAATTATTGTGATTATATTAGCAGAATACCTTATATAACATGTGACTAGTGGCTGATAACATAATGTCACTGTAAAATTGTCTGAACACAGTTCAGCGACAATGGATAAGTCTGCCCTTCTCTTTCTCACCGGTACAGTTAGAAATATTAGTAGTATTATTGGGGACAAAGTGATACTCCTCCTCGACTTCTCTCAGCTATGGAGACAGGTTATCAGTCAGAACTGCCTGTGAAAAAGCACCTAAATTATGCAAAAAGTTTAACATGGGGGGAAAACATAAAACAAATCATCAATAGCTAGGCGTCCATCCAATTTGCAACAGATATTCATGTGAATATCCTAAAATCTGCGGACCAAAGTGCCGCGTGATATGGGTTCCACATATTTACTGACGTGAAACGCACAAAACAATAAAAATCAAACGATACATGAAGCTATGGAGTGCTCACAGGCAACTACACATAAACAAGATCCCACAAAAACCCAGTGGGGAAATGGCTGCCTAAATATGATCCCCAATCAGAGACAACGCTAAACAGCTGCCTCTGATTGGGAATCATACCAGGCCAACATAGAAATAAAACAACCTAGATTACACACCATGACCTAACCAAAATAGAGAATAAAAAGGCTCTCCATGGTCAGGGCGAGACAGTACCCCCCGTCCCCCCCAAAGGTGCGGGCTCCGGCCGCAAAACCTAACACTATAGGGGAGGGTCCGGGTGGGCATCTAGCGCCGGTGGCGGCTCCGGTGCGGGGCGAAGTACCCACTCCGCTCATGGATCCGCAATCGTGGCGGCTCTGGTGCGGGACTTTGCCCCTGCCTTGACTACGGGTCCGGCCATGGAGCCTAGTAGAATGTCGTGCCCGGACTGGGCCTCGGCGCAGAGGAGGGCCCAGGCCATGGAGCTGGTTTGAACGCCAAACCGGGACTGGGGACCGGCGCAGAGGAAGGCTCCGGCCATGGAGCTGAGTTGGCCGCCGTGCAAGGACATCGGCGCAGAGGAAGGCTCCTGCCATGGAGCGGGACTGGACGCCATGCCTGGACCGTGCACCGGCGCAGAAGAATGCTCCGGCCTTGGAGCGGAACTGGACTTCGTGCCTGGGCAATGGCGCAGAGGAAGGCTCCGGCCTTGGAGCCGGACTGGACGCCGTGCTTGGACTGGACCTTGGCGCAGAGGAAAGCTCCTGCCATGGAGCGGTATTGGACATCGTGCCTGGACTGGATATCGGCGCCGAAGATGGCTCTGGACTTGGAGCTGGACTGGACCCCGTGCCTGGTCTGGGCACCGGCGCCGAAGAAGCCTAAGGCCATGGAGCAGGGCTGGATGCCGTGCCTGGACTGGGCACTGGCGCCGAAGAAGCCTAAGGCCATGGAGCAGGACTGGACGCCGTGCCTGGACTGGGCACCGGCGCCGAAGAAGGCTACGGCCATGAAATAGGACTGGACGCCGTGCCTGGACTGGACATCGGTGCAGAGGACGGGTCCGGCCATGGAGTGGGACTGCACACCGGACCTGACCTGGACTTCGGTGCAGAGGAAGGCTCCGGCCTTGAAGCTGGACTGGACGCCGTGCCCGGACTGGGCCACGACGCAGAAGGCTCCGGCCTTCGAAATGAACTGGACTCTGTGCCTGGACTGGACTGGGCATCGGCGCAAAGGAAGGCTCTGGCCTTGGAGCTGGACTGGACGCCATGCCTGGACTGGGCACCAGCGCAGAGGAAGGCTCCGGCCATGGAAATGGACTGGACACCGTACCCGGACTGAGTACCGGCGCAGAGGGAGGCTCCTGCCATGGAGCAGGACTGGACACCGTGCCTGGACTGGACACTGCCGCAGAGGAAGGCTCCAGCTCTGGAGCTGGACTCGATGCCTTGCCTGGAAGCTCCAGACCGTTAACCATCGCTGGAGGTTCCAGAACGTTGACCGTCGCAAGAGGTTCTGGACAATGGACCGTTCTCAGGAGGTTCATGGGGAGGGGAGGGGAGGCGCACTGGAGAAGTAGTACATGGAGCCGGCACAGGTGGTACCAGACTGGTAACCCACACTTCAGGGCAAGTGCGTAAAGCTGGCACAGGACGTACTGGGCTGTGGAGGTGTACTGGAGGTCTGGTGCTTAGAGCCGGCACAAATTGTCCAGGGACAGATGACACACTTTGCACGGCGAGTGCAGGGAGCTAGCACAGGACGTACTGGGCTGTGAAGGCATACTGGAGACTTGGTGCGTAGAGCTGGCACACATGATACCGGACAGATGACACGCTCCTCAAGGCGAGTGCGGAGAGCTGGCACAGGACGTACTGGGCTGTGAAGGCGTAATGGAGACCTGGTGCGTGGAGCCGGACAGTTTTTACCAGACTGCTAGCACGCTCCTCAGGACGAGTACGGAGAGCTGACTCAAATGGCATAAAACTGATGACACGCTCCTTAGTGCGAATGTCATGCATCATACACCAACACAACAACTCTCTCATTTCTCTCTCCTCCAATTTCTCCATTAGCTCACTGACAGTCTCTGACTCTCTCCGTTCACTCACCTCCAATTTCTCCATCTTCTCCTAGATTGGCTCTGGTTCACTCCACGGCTCCGCCACCCACCCTGTGTGCCCCCCCCCTAAATTTTGTCTTGGGGCTGTTCTTTGGGCTTTCGTTGTGACCGCGAACCCCGGCGTTGACGCTGTCTTCCCTTCTCTCCTTGCGTCTGCTTCCAAGGAAGGCTTTCGTGTCCTCCCATTATTCCCTCCCAAGTCCAGGATATCTTCTCTTCCTTGATCTCCTCCAAGCCCAGGATACCTTCTCCTCCTGGGCATGCTGCTTGGTCCTGGTGTGGTGGGATCTTCTGTCACGATCGTCGTAAGAACATTCGGACCACAGTGCAGCGTGATATGGGTTCCACATATTTATTGACATGAAACGGACAAAACATTAAAAAGCAAACGATACATGAAGCTATGGAGTGCTCACAGGAAACTACACATAAACAAGATCCCATAAAATCCCAGGGGGGAAACGGCTGCCTAAATATGACCCCCAATCAGAGACAATGCTAAACAGCTGCCTCTGATTGGGAACCAAGCTTGGCCCCAGTGATGTACTGGGCAGTACTCACTACCCCTTGTAGTGCCTTGCAGTCGGATGAAAAACAGTTGCAATACCCAGTGGTGATGCAGCCAGTCAAGATGCTCTCAATGCTGCAGCTGTAGAACTTTGAGGATCTGATGTTCGGTTGCAAATCTTTTCAGCCTCCTGAGGAGGAAGAGGCATTGCCGTGCCCACTTCATGACTGTGTTTCTGTGTCTGCACCATGATAGATACTTAGTGACGTGGACACCGAGGAACTTGAAGCTCTCGACCCTCTCCACTACAGCCCTGTCGAAATGAATGGGTGAGTGCTCAGCCCTCCGTTTCCCATAGTCCAAGATCAGCTCCTTTGTTTTACTGACGTTGAGGTTGTTGTCCATGCACCACACTGCCAGGTCTCTGACCTCTTCCCTATAGGCGGTCTCATCATCATCTGTGATAAGTCCAACCCCTGTTGTGACGTCAGCAAACTTAATGATGGTGTTCGGCGACACATTCAAGGTTGAAGGGAACTTAACACGCACTGCTGAGGGGCCCCTGTGTTGAGGGTCAGCGTGGCAGATGTGTTATTGCCTACCCTCATCACCTGGGGACGGCCCGTCAGGAAGTCCAGGACCCAGTTGCAGAGGGAGGCGTTCAGTCCCAGGTTCCCAGGATCCTTAGCTTAGTAATGAGCTTGGAGGGCACTATGGTGTGCTGTAGTCAATGAACAGCATCCTAACATAGGTGTTTCTCTTGTCGAGATGGGAATGGGCAGCATGGAGTGCAATAGATATTGAGTCATCTGTGGATCTGTTGGGGCAGCATGCGAATTGGAGTAGGTCCAGGTTGTCTGGGATGATGGTGTTGATGTGAACCATGGCCAGCCTTTCAAAGCATGTCATGGCTACAGATGTGAGTGCTACGGGGCGATAGTCATTTAGACAGGTTACCTTGGCGTTCTTGGACACAGGGACTATGGTGGTCTGCTTGAAACATGTAGGCATTACAGAGTGGATCAGGGAGAGGTTAAAAATGTCAGTGAAGACACATGCCAGCTGGTCATCGCATTCTCTGAGAACAATTCCTGATAATCCTTCTGTCCTTGTAAATGTCAACCTGTTTATAGGTCTTCCTCACATCAGCTATGGAGAGCTTGATCACACAGTCATCTGGAACAGCTAGTGCTCTCATGCATGGTTCAGTGTTGCTTGCCTCGAAGCGAGCATATAAGGCATTTAGCTCATCTGGTAGGCTTGTATCACTCGGCAGCTTGCGGCTGGGTTTCCCTTTGTAATCCGTGATAGTTTGCAAGCCCTGCCACATCTGGCGAGCTTCAGAACTGGTCTAGTAGTATGTGATTTTAGTTCTGTATTGATGTTTTGCTTGTTTGATTGTTCATTAGAGGGCATAGCAGGATTTCTTATTAGCACCCGGATTAGTGTCTCGCTCTTTGAACGCGGCAGCTCTAGCCATTAGTTCAGTGTGGATGTTTCTTGTAATCCATGGCTTCTTGTAATCCATGGGATATGTATGTACAGTCACTGAGGGGATGATGTCGTTGACGCACTTATTAATGAAGCAGGTGACTGACGTGATAAACTCCTCAATGCAATCGGATGAATCCAGAAACAAATTCCAGTCTTTGCTAGCGAAACAGTGCTGTAGCTTAGCATGCACTTCATCAAACCAGTTCCTTATTGAGCACATCACTGGTACTTCCTGTTTGAGTTTTTGCTTGTAAGCTGGAATCAGAGGGTTAGAGTCATGGGGATATTTGCCAAATTTGTGTGTGTGGAGTAAAGGTGATCTTGAGTTTTTCCACCTCTTGTTGCACAGGTAAAAAGCATAATATGTTCGGCGCTGAGGAGGGTGTGCATCTTTCCAGTTCCTTCTCAACTTTGCTTTTTCATTTTATTTTTTTAGTTATTGCTTTGTTAGCTCAGAATGTTCGTGCAATTATTTTCTATGACCGATTTGTTCCCTGCACAGCGGGCTTACCTGTTGCTCTTGGCCAAGATGACCTAAGGCAACAAAGGGGGACTCTAAGCTAGGCTACATGGCCTCCTCTTCTTAGTATCCTGATGGCTAATGTCCAATTGCTGGAAAATAAACTTTGTAAACTCAGAGAAAGGCTTCAATTGCAAAGGGATATTATGTCTTTGTTTTTACTGAGACGTGGCTTAGAGACAATATACTCGACTCTGCTATTCAACCAGATGGCTTCTCCATATTCCAAATGGATCGATCGGCGGCTCCTGGTAAGAGTCAGGAGGAGGGGTATGTTTCCTCATAAACAATTCCTGGTGTACTGAAGTTGAAAACATTGCAAGCTCCTGTTCACCTGAACTGGAGTTTCTGATATTAAAATGCTGACCCCACTATATGCCGAGAGAATTCACTTGTGTTATTATCACAGCATCTACCGCCACAAGCAAACACCAAGGCGGAACTCAGTGAACTGTACAGGATCATTAGCCAACAAGAATCCTCTCACCAAGCCTGTCTAAAACACATTTTCCCAAAATATCACCAACATGTGTCCTTCCCCAGAAGAGGATCCGCCGTGCATGAACATGAATACACAAACATCTGTGATGCGTACAAAGCCACCCCCCGCCCCCATTTTGGCCAATCAAATTAAATCTCTATGTTCCTACTTCCCACCTACAATCAGCAACTCAGAGGGAGCCACCAACACAGAGAACAGTGAGGTGCTGGACAGAGGCAGAGTCAATGCTGCAGGTTTGTTTTGAGAATACTGATTGGAATATGTTCAAAGATTCAACCACCCTGGACTCATCCATTAACATTGAGGAATATACATTGCCTTCAGAAAGTATTTACACCCGTTGACTTATTACCGTGTCTGAATTCTGGCATAGGAAAGCCACCAAAAATTCTGAAATTTCCATCCCCAACGTCAACATTTCCCACCAAGATAGAACTGACAAAGGGTGTGGAGATGCAATCTACTGCAGAGATAGTCTGCAGAGTTCTGTCATGCTATCCAGGTCTGTGCCCAAACAGTTCGAGCTTCTACTTTTAAAAATCCACCATTCCAGGAAAAAAGTCTCTCACTGTTGCTACTTGTTATAGACCCCCCCAGCCCCCAGCTGTGCCCTGGACACCATATGTGAATTAATTGCCCCCCATCTATCTTCAGAGTTAATACTGTTAGGTGATCTAAACTGGGATATGCTTAACACGCCGTCCTACAATCTAAACTAGATGCCCTCAATCTCACACAAATTATCATGAAACCTACCAGGTACAACCCTAAATCCATAAACACGGGCACCCTCATAGATATCATTCTGACCAACCTGCCTTCTAAATACACGTCTGCTGTCTTCAACGAGGATCTCAGCAATCACTGCCTCATTGCCTGCGTTCGTAATGGGTCCGTGGTCAAATGACCCCCCTCACCACTGTCAATTGCTCTGTAAATCACTTCAGCAAGCAGGCCTTTCTAATTGACCTGGCCCAGGTATCCTGGAATGATATTGACCTCATTCCGTCAGTAGAGGATGCCTGGTAATTCTTTAAAAGTGCTTTCTTCACCATCTTATATAAGCATGCCCCATTCAAAAAATGCAGAACTAAGAACAGATATAGCCCTTGGTTCACTTCCGACTTGATTGCCCTTGCCACAAGATGTTTTTGTGTTGGTCATACTGCATTAGCATTGAATAGCCCCCACGATATGCAACTTTTCAGGGAAGTTAGGAACCAATATACACAGGCAGTTAGGAAAGCAGATGCTAGCTTTTTCAAACAGAAATTTGCATCCTGTAGCACAAACTCCAAAAAGTTCTGGGACACTGTCCATGAAGTCCATGAAGAATAAGAGCACCTCCTCCCAGGTGACCACTGCACAGAGGCTAGGAAACACTGTCACCACTGATAAATCTACAATAATCGAGAATTTCAACAAGCATTTTGCTACGGCTGGCCATGCTTTCCACCTGGCTACTACTACCCCGGTCAACAGCTCTGCACCACCCCCAGCAACTGGCCTCCCCCACTTCTCCTTCACCCAAATCCAGATAGCTGATGTTCTGAAAGAGCAGCAAAATCTGGACCCCTACAAATCATCTGGGATAAACAATCTGGACCCTCTCTTTCTAAAACTATAAACCGCAATTGTTGCAACCCCTATTACTAGCCTGTTCAACCTCTCTTTCGTATCGTCTGAGATCGCTAAAGATCGGAAAGCTGCCGCAGTCATCCCCCTCTTCAAAGGGGGAGACACTCTAGACCCAAACTGCTACAGACCTATATCTATCCTACCCTGCCGTTCTAAAGTCTTTGAAAGCAAAGTTAACAAACAGATTACCGACCATTTCAAAACCCACCGTACCTTCTCCGCAATGCAATCTGGTTTCCGAGCTGGTCATGGGTATACCTCAGCTACGCTCAAGGTCATAAACAATATCATTACCACCATTGATAAAAGACAATGCTGTGCAGCAGTCTTCATTGACGTGGCCAAGGCTTTCGACTCTGGCAATCACAGCATTCTTATCGGCAGACTCAATAGCCTTGGTTTCTCAAATGACTGCCTCACCTGGTTCAGCAACTACTTCTCAGATAGAGTTCATTGTGTCAAATCGGAGGGCCTGTTGTCTGGACCTTTGGCAGTCTCTATGGGGGTGCCACAGGGTTCAATTCTCGGGCCGACTCTTTTTTCTGATTACATCAATGACTTCGCTCTTGCTGCTGGTGATTCTCTGATCCACCACTCCACAGATGACACCATTCTGTATACTTCTGGCCCTTCTTTGGACAGTGTTAACAAACCTCCAGATGAGCTTCAATGCTATACAACACTCCTTCCGTGGCCTCCAACTGCTCTTAAAATGCAAGTAAAACTAAATACATGCTCTTCAACCAATCGCTGCCCGCACCCACCCGCCCGTCTAGCATCACTACTGTGGACGGTTCTGACTTAGAATATGTGGAAAACTACAAATACTTAGGTGTCTGGCTAGACTGTAAAATCTCCTTCCAGACTCACATTAAGCATCTCCAATCCAAAATGTATTCTAGAATCGGCTTCCTATTTCGCATCAAAGCAACCTTCACTCATGCTGCCCTCATAAAACACAACCTCATAAAACGGACTATCCCAATGATCCTTGACTTCGGCGATGTCATTCACAAAATGGCCTCCAACCCTCTACTCAGCAAATTGGATGTAGTCTATCACAGTGCCATCCGTTTTGTCACCAAAGCCTAATATACTACCCACCATTGCAACCTGTAAGCTCTTGTTGGCTGGCCCTCGCTACATATTCGTCGCCAAACCCTCTGGCTCCAGGTCATCTATAAGTCTTTGCTAGGTAAAGCCCCGCCTTATCTCAGCTCACTGGTCACCATAGCAGCACCCACCCGTAGCACACGCTCCAGCAGATATATTTCACTGTTCATCCCCAAAGCCAACTCCTCCTTTGGCTGTCTTTTCTTTCAGTTCTCTGCTGCCAATGATTGGAACGAATTGCAAAAATCACTGAAGCTGGAGTCTTATATCTCCCTCACTAACTTTAAGCATCAGCTGTCAGAGCAGCTTACTGATCATTGCACCAGTACACAGCCCATCTGTAAATAGCCCACCCAACTACCTCATCCCCATATTATTATTTATTTTTTGCTCCTTTGAACCCCAGTATCTCTACTTGAACATTCATCTTCTACACATCTATCACTTCAGTGTTTAATTCTTAAATTGTAATTATTTCGCCACTATGGCCTATTTATTGCCTTTAACTCCCTAATCTTACCACATTTGCACACACTGTAGATACACTTTGCTATTGTGTTATTGACTGTACGTTTGCTTATTCCATGTGTAACTCTGTGTTGTTGTTTGTGTCGCACTGCTTTGCTTTATCTTGGCCAGGTCGCAGATGTACATGAGAACTTGTTCTCAACTGGCATACCTGGTTAAATAAAGGTGAAAAATGTATAAAAGGTGAATGATTAATAAATGAATAAATATGACAATTTTTTTTGTGTTACAGCCTGCATTGAAAATGGATTGAATTGTGATTTTTGGCTCTGGCCTGCACACAATACCCCATAATGTCAAAGTGGACTTTTGATTTTAGAAATTCTTACAAATGAATGACAAGCTGAAATGTCTTGAGTCAATAACTATTCAACCCCTTTTGTTATGGCAAGCCTAAATAAGTTCAGGACCTCAAATGCACTTAACAAGTCACATAATAAGTTGCATGGACTCACTCTGTGCAACAGCAGTGTTTAACATGATTTTTGAATGACTAATTCACAGAGTTGTGGACTCGAGTCACATGAATGAACCCCAATGACTTGGTGGCATGTGATGTGTACAAGGAAAGAAGGTACGAGGTCCGCAAATCCATTAGGGACGCAAAAAGACAATACAGACTCAAACTTGAATTGATGTGACAACTCAGATGTGCATGTGATACGTACTACAGACTATCACAGACTACAAAGGAAAATCCAGCTGTGCGGTGTCCACTGAAGCATCCCTCCCACATGAGCGTAACACATTCTATGCTTGCATCAAGGCAGATAATACTGAGCCATCCTGGAACACTGTCGCTGCTCCGGATGACCAGGTGCTTTTGCTCTCTGAGGCCGACATAAGAAACCTCAAGAGTGAATACTCCCAAAGCCTCCGCTTATCTTTCTGATTAACGTTGTCTTTACTATGGACAGTCTGGACATTTCCGTGCCTCCTGTCCCGAGCTGATCGGAAACAGGATGACTCGTCAGTAGACGGGATAATACTGGCGAGTCAGATACAGTCCCCAGCTTCCGACACGGTACGCACCTTGCTTCTGGCCAACTTGCAGTGGGACAATGGGCAGTTGAACATTCCTGCTTTCAAAGAATCTGAGGCTACTGGCTGTTTTCTGGATCGTTTTCTGGATACATTAGCTCGCCAACAGGGGCTGCCTCTCACTAAGCTGGACATTCCGTTGTCGGCCACTGTGCTGGATGGTCAACCCCTAAGGTCTGGGAAGGTGGAGCAACTCAACATGCCTATTCAGCTATGAGTTCTGGATTATCATGTGGAGTTTATCCAGTTACATTTGGTCTCCTGAGCTTCCCCTGGTTCTTGGACATCCGTGGTTTTCTATCCATAATCCTCAAATTGACTGGCCCTCGGGAAGAGTTCTGGGTGGAAATCCTTTCCAGTCCACCCGCCAGTAACTATCTCCAAACCTTTCCAGGTCCTGCATTTCTGGAGGCTTTCGATTCTCCTGTTCCCCTGGCTGGGGATTACAAGCCTGATCTTTCCCACGTACCTTGGGAGTACTGGGATCTGGGTCAGGTCTTTCGCAAACGAAGGGCCAGCGAACTGCCTCCTTACAGATCCTACGATTGTTCCATCGACATCCTGCCCGGCACCACCTCTCAGAGAGGAGGGCTGTATTCTCTCTCAGGCCCAGATACTGCAGCCATGAACAGTTACAGTTGAAGTCAGACGTTTACATACACTTAGGTTGGAGTCATTAAAACTTGTTTTCAACCACTCCACAAATTTCTTGTTAACAAACTATAGTTTTGGCAAGTTGGTTAGGACATCTACTGTGTGCATGACACAATACATTTTTCCAACAATTGTTTACAGACAGATTATTTCACTTAAACTTCACTGTATCACAATTCCAGTGGGTCTGAAGTTTACATACACTAAGTTGACTGTGCCTTTAAACAGCTTGGAAAATTCAAGAAAATTATGTCATTGCTTTAGAAGTTTCTGAAATGCTAATTAACATAATTTGAGTCAATTGGAGGTGTACCTGTGTACCTGTGCCTCTTTGCCTCTTCGCTTGACATCATTAGTACAAGTAAAAATACAAATGTAGACCTCCACAAGTCTGGTTCATCCTTGGGAGCAATTTCGAAACACCTGAAGGTATCACGTTCATCTATACAAACAATAGTACGCAAGAATAAACACCATGGGACCATGCAGCCGTCATACTGCCATTTCACCTCCGTTACACTCACCCCCCACCTCCTCCTTTTCCGCAGCAACCAGTGATCTGGGTCAACAGAATCAATGTAACAGTATAAATTTCGTCCGTCCCCTCGCCCCTACCCGGGCATGAACCAGGGACCCTCTGTACACACAGACAACAGTCACCCACGAAGCATCGTTACCCATTGCTCCACAAAAGCCGCGGCCCTTGCAGAGCAAGGGGAACCACTACTTCAAGGTCTCAAAGCGAGTGTCGTCACCGATTGAAACGCTATTAGTGTGCACCACCGCTAACTAGCTAGCCATTTCACATCGGTTACAGAAGCAAATGGGTCTTCCAAATGGACAATGACCACAAGCATACTTCCAAAGTTGTGGCAAAATGGCTTAAGGACAACAAAGTCAAGGTATTGGAGTGGCAATCACAAAGCCCTGACCTCAATCCTATAGAACATTTAAGGGCAGAACTGAAAAAGTGTGTGCGAGCAAGGAGGCCTACAAACCTGACTCCGTTACACCAGCTCTGTCAGGATGAATGGGCCAAAATTCACCCAACTTATTGTGGGAAGCTTGTGGAGGGCTACCCGAAACGTTTGACCCAAGTTAAACAATTCAAAGGCAATGCTAACAAATAGTAATTGAGCGTATTTAAACTTCTGACCCACTGGAAATGTGATGAATGAAATAAAAGCTGAAATAAATCATTCTCTCTACTATTATTCTGACATTTCACATTCTTAAAATAAAGTGGTGTTCCAAACTGACCTAAAACAGGGAATTTTTATTAGGATTGAAAAACTGAGTTTACATGTATTTAGCTAAACTTCCGACTTCAACTGTAAATTAATGAGGCGCTGGCGGCTGGATTTATTTGGTTGTCCACTTAACCCGCAGGAGCGGGTTTTTTCTTTGTTGGAAAGAGGCATGGGGGATACATTACCATCAAGAACCATCACCGTCGTCCTCTTATGTTGTCAGCCTTTGAAAGACTCCAGGGAGCTACAGTTTTCTCAAAATTGGATTTTCCATCCGTTTTCCAGGCCCTGGTTAATGATGTGCTGCGTGACTTCCTTCACCAGTTTGTGTTTGTGTAACTTCATGACATCCTCATCTTCTCCAAGTCCATAGTTGAACACATCCAACATGTTCTCCAAGTTCTTCAAAGACTCCTCTCTCACCAATTGTTTGTGAAGGCCGAAAAGTGTGAGTTTCACGTTCCTCAGATCTCCTTCCTTGGGTACATCGTGTCTCAGGGCTGTGTACGGATGGATTCCCAAAGGGTAGAAGTGGTGGTCAACTGGCCGCAGCCCACCACAATCAAGCAAGTCCAGCGTTTTTTTGGGTTTTCTACCAGAGATTTGTGAGAGACTTTACTTCGGTGGCTGCGTCACTGACAGCGCTCACCAAGGGAAATGCTGGGCATGTAAGCTGGACCCCTGCTGCTGAGAAGGCGTTCCAGAACCTGAAATGTTGGTTTTCTTCTGCACCCATTCTAGTTCATGCGGATCCTTCTCTTCCCTTTGTGGCAGAGGTGGATACCTCTGTCGTTAGCGTGGTTGTGGTTCTTTCTCAGTGCTCGGCTAAAGACCAAAAGCTTCATTCCGTGCCTTCTTCTCCAGGCGTCTCACTCCAGCAGAGAGGAACTATTATGTCAGTAATTGGGAGCTGTTTGCAGTCAAAATGGCATTGGTCGTGTGGCGGCACTGGTTGGAGGGTTTGGAACATCCATTTACGGTTGGACTGACCACAAGAACATGGCCTACATCCAGGAGGCTAAATTCCTCAGTCCCCGACAGGCTCGTTGGGTTCTTTTCTTCCCTCGGTTCAGATTCACGTTATCTTAATGTCCGGGGTCTAAGAACGTGAAGCCGGATGCCCTTTCTCGACAGTTCTCCAGCTCCAGTGAGGATTGGCCGCTTGGATCCATCATCCCCAGGTCGCTCATCCTAGTGCCAGTGTCCAGGGGTATAGAGACTGTAGTGAGGGAGGCACAAGGTAGGGAGGCAGTTCCTGACGGCTGTCTATCTAACAAACTTTTTGTTCCTCTTGAGGCACGGTCCAAGGCACTTCAGTGGGTATCACCTCTCACCTGGGAGGGCAGCGGACACTAGAGTTTCTGAGGAGGAGGTTTTGGTGGACCTCAGAGGAGGCGGAAACTCGGACCATTGTGGCTGCCTGTCCGACATGCATCCGGAACAAGACTCCTCGTCAGCAGCCTCTGGGGGTTCTACATCCGCTGACAACACCTCCTCGACCCTTCATCACGGGTTTTCCATCCTCAGAGGGCCGACTGTCATCCTGGTCATTGTGGACCGCTTTTCCAAGGCGGCACATTTCATTCCACTGCCTAAGCGTCCATCTGCCCATGAGACTGATCAGCTACTTATTCAGCATGTTTTCCGCCTTCACAGACTTCCTCTGGACATCGTCTCCGACCGGGGCGGGGACCGGGGACATTGCCTCCAGATTCTGTAGGGCGTTCTGTACTCTTCTGGGGTCATCAGCCAGTTTGTCCTCGGGCTATCACCCTCAGTCCAACGGTCAAACGGCGCAGGTGAACCAGGATCTGGAGACCGCCTTATGGTGCTGTGTGTCTGCCAACCCCGCCACTTGGAGTCAGCATCTTCCCTGGGTGGAGTACGCACACAACACTCTCCAGTGTTCCTCCACCGGCCTGTCACCATTCCAGATTTTGTTACGGATACCAGCCTTCTCTGTTTCCAGATCAGGAGATTGAAGTGGCGGTTCCATCCGCTCAACGTCTCATCTCTCGTTGCCACCGGACCTGGCAGTGGCTAACCATATGATGGATTGCGGTCTCTCCTTTTCCATAAGAAACAAACATGTAAATATGTAATTAATTTGGGTGAACTATGCTATCCCTTTAAAATAGGACCATAGAAAATCCTGCCTCGAGGTAGCTCTCCAAGAGGGTTGGCTACCACTGATCTATGTTTACAAATACTGGGTGTTTCTACAAATTACTCCACATTCATGATAAGTCTAATGAATATCAATCTTCAGGTGGTTGAGACTGATTTGTAAAACATTTCCATCATCTTACTCTAGGCACTGGGCTATATTGTCATATGCTGTCAAAAGGAAGCATTCTGTGACTAATTAATTTATTGACAATTATGTGTACAACACAGAGCTACAAGTTGCCTTACTACTCTTTTGACAGTGAATCAACTTAGTTCAGAAGATAACAAACATGCCTGTCCAGTCTGCCAGTGGCTGTCTGCTTGACTCTAATCATGAGGGGTGTTATGGGATTTTTATGAATAATAACTAAATTATGTATACATTGAACTTAGAACTATAACTAAACAGAATACTCTCTGTTACTGTATGAATGTATGAATCTTATTATAATCATAATACTGAATATAATGTGTGTAGTTTTTGTCAAGAATTAGAACAAGGACTTTCTGTTCCTTGTTGGAGCTATGTGGAATTACTGTGTTCCTTACAGGACATTCTGTCCCCACCTAGGGAGGGGAGAGACCTTGGGCTTGTAGTAGATTGTTTAACAGGTGGCAGACAATGTAAGAAGGCTTGTGAACTATATTGCCATAGTATCTGAGAGGAGGAGGGACATTTATGACAAAATGTGAGGTATATAGACCAATGTACCGGAAATGATAGGGAGAATGTTCCCATGAAAAAACATTTAACTATTGTACTATTGTAGACTGGGCCTCTGTCTGTCTTCATTTCTATCAGTATCCTACAAATCCTGATATAGCAGACTGAGTAGTTTAATTGAATTGTTTAATGAACACATAGTTACCAAATTCATCTAACAGGGGTCTTTCATTACATTTATAAACTGAGTGGTTTGAGCCCTGAATGCTGATTGGCTGACAGCCGTGGTATATCAGACCATATACCATGGGTATGACAAAACATGTATTTTTACTGCTCTTGTTGTTTGTTGTTAACCAGTTTATAATAGAAATAAGCCACCTTGGGTGTTTGTGGTATATGGCCAATATACCACAGCTAAGGGCTGTGTCCAGGCACTCAGCGACGTGTTGGTCCTGAAGAACAGCCCTTAGCTGTGGTGTATTGGCCATATACCATACCCCCTCGTGCCTTATTACTTAAATGTGCACCTAGTAAACCAAATCACAAGCTTCAATCTGCCGCTTTTCACAGTGCGGTGGCAGGAAAATGAATGAGAAAATAGAAGTAGTACTTTTTTCAATGGCTGAGAAATAAGAGGTATGGGGTGTGAAGGGTCAAATGAGTGAGAGTTGGCAGCACTGAATCAATATTTCAGTTGTATGAAGGCTTAAAAATCCTTATTCAGCTATATCCTCCCCATCATCTAAATTGATTGAAGTGGAAGTAAATGACCTCATTAAGGGATCATTGCATTCATCTGGATTCACGTGGTTAGTCTGAAACCATGGAAAGAGCATGTGTTCCTAATGTTTTGTACACTGTGAAGTAGTCGGTCCATGAATCAGCGTACGCGAACCAGTGGATTACATTGAAAACAACAGGCGGGCGGACATCTTGGAAGCAGTCTTATGAAAACTACCTCAGAGCTCTGAACACACGAATCTTCTGGTACGCACGCATCGTCGTGACGTAAATGCACGCAGTGCATTGTGGGATTCAAAATGGAGTTTGTTATCAAGATGTCAGCTGAAACGTCCCGTCTTGGACTTGTTTAACGAACTTTATTTAATTGTCTAGTTGCTGTTTTTCGCACACGTACCAAAAAATGCTCTGTATGGGATTGGTTTGTTTCGTTAGGGCCGCGGTTGGTCCAAACTCTTTTCTTCGACTCTCTTCACGCAATTTCAATGCTAGAAAATGTTCCGAACCCCGGTACCAGTGGACAGATGCTTGGTGCCCAGCAGGATGGACCAACATCAATAATTACAGTCAGGAAGCACGTAAGAATGAATTGGGACAGTATGTTTGCTATCATCTTCCACACAGGACCTTAATGAAAGTTCAAGGGCAAGATACAAGATCGTTTCTTCAAGGTATTGTAACCAATGACATGGAGCTCTTTGCAAAAGAGGAACATAACGTTTTGTATGCGCACATGCTGAACGTTCAAGGAAGGACACTGTATGACATTATCATATACAGGTAATGCCTTATTGTAACAGCTACATCTTATTTACGGTCAGGCTAGCCATAACCTCCATTGTGGGCGTGTCTTGCTTATCTAACTACAAAGTTTCACATAGAAGTTACTGTGCAGCAGTTAAGACTGTTTCAATTAGTTACTAGAAACCCAGGCATGATATACATTTGAAGCACTCCCACATGATGGCTGACATGTTCTTTCTTTTATTGTTATTTAGGTTGAAAGTAGCAGAAGCGGGTTGTGGTGTTCTGGTCGAGTGTGACACCACCATAAAGGATGTCATTTTGAAACATTTGAAGGTGTACAAAATCCGCCGGCAGGTGAAGATCAGCACCTGTCCAGAGCTTTCTCTATGGGCTGTGTTGCCTCAGGGAACAGCCCCAGGCCACAAGAGGCCTAAGCCAGATCTCACTGCCCCAGAAAAAGCTCTGTTGTGGGAGGAAGATCCGAGAACTGAAGCCATGGGCTGGAGGTTGGTGGTGGACAACGAAATTGATCCTCTGGAAATGATTCCATGGTGTCAGCAAGGCAACTCAGAAGAGTACCACAGGCACCGCTATGCAATAGGTAGGATCAACCAACTAGAGGTTTAAGTGGTGGAAATGGTTTGCTTGCCTCATCTAATACTATGTGGTGTGTAGCCAACTCTATGGTTGTATATCGTTAACTACTGGGTTGTTGTTATGCCATATACAATAGAACAGTTGGTTGCAGCATACGGTATGGGGTGGCAGGTAGCCTAGTGGTTAGAGCGTTGGACTAGTAACCGAAAGGTTGCAAGATCAAGTCCCAGAGCAGTCAAGGAAAACATCTGTCGTTCCTAGGCCGTCATTGAAATTAAGAATTTGTTCTTAACTGACGTGCCTAGTTAAATAAAGGTAAAATAAAAAATATGGCTAGCAGGGCTGTTGGATTGAAATGATTCCTGTAATCACCGTATGTTTCTATCTACCTGTTTCACTTAGGACTTCCTGAGGGGGTGAAGGACCTTCCTCCTGGGGTGGCTCTTCCTCTGGAGTCCAACCTGGTCTACATGCAGGGCATCAGCTTCAGTAAGGGCTGTTACATTGGCCAGGAGTTGACCGCCAGGACTCATCACACCGGGGTGGTGCGGAAGCGCCTGATGCCTGTACGCATGTCAGCACCAGCCGAAGGCCTGGAGGAAGGAGTATCGCTACAGACCCAGTCTGGCAAGCCAGCCGGGAAGCACAGGGCCGGAGTTGGAGAGCTGGGCCTGAGCCTGATCCGCCTGGCTCACGCTAAAGAGCCACTGACACTCAAGGCGTCAGAGGACACCACAGTGACTCTAGAGGCCTCCGTGCCAGACTGGTGGCCCAAAGACACTAAAGCAAAATGAGGATAGAGGTTTTTATTGACCCCATACATATGTTGAACCCCGTACATATGTTCAAAAGAGCCATATAATTTCTACATGGATAGGGTCCATAGTTACATCTTCTCATTCTAAATTAATCTAATACAGTATTTCACTGGTACCACTAGCAGCCATGTATGACAATAGTTTTACTTTGTTTGCAATATTGAAATTGCTTTAGATAGACAAATTATAATTTCAGAGTCTATCTTCCTTGAAACTGTTTGCCAGTGCACCACAATTTACTAGCTATTGTCAGAAATATTACTATGCATCTCTGGTGTAATAAACGTATAAGGACACAAAGTATGGATTTTTCTCAACATCTCATTCACACAAAACATCCATAAACGTATGTATTTCAAGACATCAGGCAAGTCATTTGGGCTACCTATCTCTGAAACCAAAGCCTTATCAACCAAATGTATTGATAAAGATGCTCAGAATGGGATACAGTGGCCTACTCCTGGTAAAGGGAGTGCTGCCCTCTAGTGGAGTGTATGGTTTCTTTAATCTACTCCAGAAAACGTTCAGTTTTTTTAAATTTCACCTTTATTTAACCAGGTAGGCTAGTTGAGAACAAGTTCTCATTTACAACTGCAACC